>NC_056729.1:1987634363-1987709363 GCF_019279795.1 Protopterus annectens | reverse complement strand
TTTTTTAAACCTGTCTCGCTATGTTAAATGGGTTTAACATAGCGAGACAGCTTTAAAATAAGCAACGGAGATCTCCGTTGCTTATTTTAAAGCTGTCCCGCTATGTTAAACCCATTTAACATAGCGAGACAGGTTTAAAAAAAAAGCAACGGAGAAAGCAAGATCTCTGTTGCTTTTTACACATTGTGTCACTATGTTAAAGGAGTTTAACATAGCGAGACAGCTTTAAAAAAAGCAACGGAGATCTCCGTTGCTTTTTTTAAACCTGTGTCGCTATGTTAAACTCTTTTAACATAGCAAGACAGTGTTTTAAAAGAGACTTATACTAATGGAAAAAGTCCGGGCGACAGGACCTTTTTCCATTAGTATAAGTCGAAGACAACGCACGCTGGCCAATCAGCGTGCACGTTTTGGAATATTAATGGGGGGTCATGGTATAATATATTATAACCTTGTGATGTAATCTCATTATCTGAGGTGGATGGTTTAAGCCAGGTTTCAGTGAGACAAAGAATGTCAGGACAGAGGTGATCAAGTAGGGCATGGAGGTGATGGGCTTTATTATTTATACTTCTAATATTTAGATGGCTAATCAGGAGTGAGTTGGATGGACTGTTTAGGGTGTGTGTGTTAAGGGAAGAGGTGGTCGGGATGTTGGAGTGATTGTAGGGGCTGGGCCAGGGTTTGGGTGGATGCCACCATCCATAGTAAGATTACATGGAGTTGTGATGGTCAGTTTCAGAAACTTGAGAATAAGGTTTTGGTATTTTTTAGCTTTTGGGTTGATGTGTATAGTTTTAATAGGCAGGATACGTTGTAGGCAAGAGGAGGTAGATATAAAGGAAGTGTTCAAGTGTTCTAACTGACTGGGTACAGTCAGAGTGATGGTGTGCCTTCCTGGGAAGTGAAGGTCATAAAGAACTTGATGTTCATAATCAGTCAGAATGTATGGGATAAGCATCAATGGTAATATGGGGTAAAGTAGAAAAATTTGAGCGAAGAGAGCCGTATTGCCATAGTAAGGATGTGGGTGGGTCTATGGTGTATGAGATAGAAAATTAGGGTGGATAGGGGAATTTCAACTACTTGTTCAGAAAAGGTGATTGGTTAAAGAAGAGAGGGGGTGTGGTCAATATAGTATAAATTTAGCACCACTAGGGGTGGGTGAGATTTGGGGGCAGGGTGCGGAGCGAAGCAAGCCCGAGCGGAGCGGGGCTTTACCAGGCCATGAGTATCTCAGGGTCTGTGAGGTTTTTTTGCATGAGTTCAATTTTTCACTTTGGATAATTCTAACCTTATTTCCTGCCCTTAAGAGTTAAGCTCACTAACTCACTATAGGACTGATTTGATTTTTAGGCAGTTTAAGGACTGTGAAGGTAGGAATTGAGCCAAGAGATCCTTTTCCCAAAGAAAGGCAAATATGGGATACTCCTATGGTTCCCTTGGGTTTTAACTCATGATGGCCACAATTGTATAAAATTACAAAAAGTAAAACAAAATTATATAATGTACAAGGTAAAATTGGTTTGGGGCTTGAGTAGGGATGCCCAGGTGTGCTTTTGACCCAGTACGGCTAGCTAGCTTAGTCCAACAATTTGAGTAGAGAAGGTAATAACCTTATCAGGTCCTTATGGTCTAGGGGCTAGGCAGGAACTGTTTGTTTATTTAACTGTTGGGGTGTCCTTCTATTTTTCAGGTTTTCAGGAGATCAGAGTAAGGGGACAGTACCTAGTAAAAGATAGAGAAAGCTATAGTTTATCATAAGGTGGAGGTATTCAGTAAGGGTTAGTGTTCGTTAGGTAGAAATTATAACTGATGTTAGAATAAGCTAAGTCTTTCAATAGTGAACCATCACATTCACTTTTAAACATTGTTCACATTACTGAGGCAGACTAGCATGTTACAGACCATAAATGCATTAGAGTACCATGCAACATTAAACTGTATTGGCTAGTATGACATACAATAATAGACAAATACAAGCTTAGAAACAGTCCTAGCAATGGATATAGTCCTGTAAGTTACCTAAACTATGCTATAGTGCTGAGAGTTGCTGTGCTCTTTTACAATTGTTTTCACAATATCTATTTGAGCAGTGAGCGTTCGCTTAATACCTCAGAAATATCGGCTTTTTACTTAGTGCCAGATTGAATACATCACAATGCCTTATTTAAACAGTGAGCATACGCTTTATACTTCAGAATTATAGGCTTTGTTTACTTTGCGCCAGCATGAATACAATATCAATGGCTACAGAACATGGCCGCTAGAGCACACATACAGTTCAGTACGTAGATATACTGTACGTACATGTGTGTGTGTATATATCTATATATATATATATATATATATATATATATATATATATATATATATATATATATATATAGGTCTACTTCTAATACATGAATGGAGCAGACATGGCTGGGAGAGTAAGGAAGGGAAAGCCGTACAGAACTTGAGTTTTGAAGTATGATGCAAATAGCATTTCAGTGTAAGGTTGCTGGCAGTGAAATGGATTGTATCACAGCACGGCAATTGCTTTTCCCTTTCTTGAGTTTTCTTCATTAAAATTTGTTTGGGGCACTGCCATAGATTGTTTTCCTCATTTCAACTATTTCTTCATTTTTTTTTTTTGGGGGGGGGTCATTGTTTGCATGATGCGGAGTTAGCACAAACATGTTTGCAACTTTGGCTGTGCTCATCTGGTTTGTATGAAGCACAGCATTGTACAAAGTGAATGAATGGACCACCCAGGTTTCAGACAAGACCCAGACTGCTACAAACATAAACCAGATGCATTCAATTAATACTGCTGGTCATTGAGCAAACACGGTAAGCAGCATTGCTCTGCAATTAACAGCGAGAACTTTACAATGAATACTAAGATAGGGAATGTTATGTAAGTAATCCTGTGACAGCAGGTGTTAATTGCAGGTCTGGAGTGCAGATGGTCCGCGGTTCTAGTACAGGGTATCTAAATGTTGTTTTCCTGTTCTGACATTGCAGATTACAGCAATGAAGTGCAACATACACAACTGTTTTCTCAACCTTCTTATGGCAACAGCTGTAAGTCTAGGACTACCATACACATGACTCAGCATTCAAATACAGCATATTCCATACACTTGTAATGTTGTTCCACTTCACATTATAGTCACGGTCACTTATAACACTTGAGGTAGTGTAGCTGATATTAATGTTTATATGTATGAATGCTGAGATGCTAATATTGTGTCAGTTACGTATTTATCTATGTATTGTCCATTTATTATCAAAATTATGACTGTGGGTATACTGCATACTATGTTCACGGAAGTATATTTCTGCTATCTGGACTGCCATGGCCTCCCCATTTGACTGAAATAGTTACACAAGTGTCTGCATATCAAATAACCTAAACATTACACTGCTTGCCACTATTATGCATCACTTACTATTGTGCAAACACATTGCCTGGAAGTGCGCACCCCTGACAACTGTGTCTGCATGATGGTAAGCAATGCACAACTTTTTCAAATGTTGTAAAACCAAAAACTGTGCATTTTCAGTAAGTGCAATACGTGCAGTTGGCAGGAAAACAGCAGGATACAAAATGCAATTTGCAGGAAATGCTCATTCTGCATTGGGCTTGATCTGTGGTAGTCATGTCTGGTGTTGCTGGTGAGGGAGTGCACTTCCAAGTGCAAAGGTAGGGTATTCAGGAGTCCAAAGTCTTTATTGGACCCCTAGTTAAGGAGCATGGGCCCTAGTTGGTGCAGCAGGACTATTCAGGCTCAGAATACAAGCCTAAAGCCTGGAATAGTATTGCCATGGCTTTGACCAGTGCTATAAATATCCCATACACTGGTGAACAATGCCAACATCATTTTGATGACCTCCGAAGGAGGAAGCGGAATACCCTCCACCATTGTGTTGGGAAATTTAGTACAGGGACACACAACAGATGTGTAAGTATCAATTACAGTGGCTAACTGTAGGATTTAAAAGCTGAATATAGTCAAGATTGGTATTCATAATGGTATTCAGTTCTGTTCTGTTCTGTTCTGTTTGTTCCACAGCTGCAAAGGAGCGAGCATCGAATATGAGATCCCATGCCACACATTTGTCAAGGATGCAAGAAGCACATGGTATGTATGCATTAGAATAGTACTGTTATTGTAGCATTAAAAGTTAAGGATGGCTTAGTTGGTATTTAATACAGTTGTATCAAAATCAGGGACAGTGAAGGACACAAGAGGAGGGTGAACACCATGATTGGTGTGAGGGTGGGGACATCAGAAACCCATGGACATCATGAAGGGTGACAGTGAGAATGGAGTCATCACCCACTGGACTGTCATCACTGTCACCTCACTGCTCCAATGGCTGCAGTGTGTGACATCTGCATCTCCTCATATTAATCAGTACAATGATGGGGAGCAGTGTCTCCATCTGGAGTAGGCATGCACCAACTGTGTGGTACAGAATCCTATACACCAACCCTGGCAGTTCATTGCAGGTGATAAAATCACCACGCCTGCCACTGCTCCTGGAGGGAGTCACTGGCCTCTCTAGCAGATTAGAACTACCTGAGGGGACAGGTAGTGCAGGGGCAGCAGAAGGGGCCAGGTTGCATCCCAGACGTGCTGGGTCTTGGTGTCATAGCCAATGGATGGGGCAGGTGGATCCTGGGGGGTAGCCCTACCCAGCTTTGCTATGGGAAAAAGAATTAAAAATAAAAACAAAAAAAGAGAGAAAATAAGAATTGGGGTGAGAGAAAAACAAGGGAGAACATTAGCAACATCATATGTGACATACAATGCATTGATACAATTATTGGACTCTAATCTGTTACCTTTACTTTTAAGACTACCAGCTCCTAGCAAATAACTTTTTACTGTTAAGGCTACCCAGCTCATAACAGATCAGATGAACACTATACTACAGACTGCAACAAGCAATCCTTAATGTGTGAATATGTTGGACATATGGGTGTTCCAGTTACACTGATTACAGTTTACAGCAGGCCATTGGTGCTACTGCTTTAGAGGTCTGATGTTACATTGCAATATTGATAAAAACTTAACATTATTGAATATTTGGGAAATGTGTTTTTTGAATCCACAAACTCTGACTATTCTCTAATACTGAACTGTTGTTTTGGCCTACAGACTAATGCATTCATGCTTTCCTGTAACAGTTGAGAGATGCATGCTCAATTTGATGCAACTTTATAATAAACCAAAAAGGTGTCTCTACTTTTAATACTATAATAACAGTCCTGTTTGGATGCATACATATCACATGCTTCTTTCATCTATGCCAATCTAGCAGCATTAATTCGTACATTCAATTCTCGGTCTGTGACAGCTCCGGAAAAAAAACAGAACAGAACAAAATACTATTACGAATACCAATCCTGACTATATCCAGCTTTTAACTCTTGCAAGTAGTCTCTGTAAGTGATACTTACACATGTGTGTGATGCACCCAGTCCTATATTCGTCAATCCAGCATTCATGGGTATCTCTCTTCCTCATCCAGAGGTCTCTATAGTGATTCCTGCATTGCTCACCAGTGCAGGGGTTACCGGTAGCAGTGGTCAAAGCCCAGGCAAGATTATTCCATGCCTCTGACTTGTAATCCAAACCATGATAGTCCCTCTACAATAGCCTGGGCTCATGTTTATTCACTAGGAGTCCAAAAACACTTTGGATACCAAGACACCCCATCTTTAGCATGGAATCTCAAAACCTTTTCCATGAATGCCTCCCATGCCCACCACAGATCAAGACCAAGGTAGAATGATATTTTCTTAATTGCAGGTATTGCGCTTACTAAGAGCGTGCACGTTTTGATTTTAAAACTTTTGAAAATGTTGCTCATTGATTACCATTGTGCACACATGATACTTGAGTGTGCACCCTGGCTGGCAACATCTTTGATTGATGTATTGTATGTGTATGATAGTATTAATTGAATGCACCCAGTTTATGTTTGTGGCTGCCTGGGTTCTGTCTGCTACCTGAGTGGTCTAGTCTTCTAGTTTGTGCATTGCCACTCTACGTGCAAACCAGATGAGCATAGCCAAACCCATTTGTGCTAAGCAGTGCATCATGTAAACAGCCCCCCACCAAAAAAAAACAAGTTGTGAAATAGTTGAAATGAAGAATTAAATCTATGACATGCACAGTAGAAAATGGTAGCCCACATGAGATATGTCTACATAGGTCTGGATTTCAGCTCTCATTCCAATGAACTTTCAGAAAACAGGATGGGTGCCTTAACCATCTTTGCCACACAAATAGCTTTGCAGCAAAGATATGAAATAATTCCTCACACAACCAAATGCAATTGAATGTACACTGATATCAAGGCATAAACTTTTATTTGTACATTTATATTTAATATATTTGGATGTAGTGCAGTTAGTGATCATACAACCTTTTACGATTATTGCTTGCCAATATGCAGCTCTGTCTTACCTTTCTATGTTTCTTGGTCATTCATCAGTTATCTGACCAGTACTCAGGGACATGCAGTGTTAAAGCCAGTCTACATCATTTACCTTAAAAATTGTGTGTGGATATTAACCAGAAATACTATGATACACAGTTGCCATCAAGTGAAGGGCAGGTTGGATGGCACAATCAAGCACAGACTGCTCTTTTGCAGGGAAGAGCGAAGATGAATTCCTGTTATGCCACATACAAGGGTACACTGTTCTTTTTTTGGGGACGGAGACCAAGCTGAGCTACTGTTATAACAAAAACAATGATATGTTGTTCTTGTTACTCTGCTTGTTTTGCATCCTGCCTGTTTGATCTTGTGAGGGGTGTGAGGTCAGAAACTGCAATATGTCTCACTACTTTCTAATTTCTCTCTGTAATGATTTCCCATTACAAATGTATGGTGTAAACTGAGGGCATGTAGTGATCATCAGGACTTTGAAGAGGTATGAGTGTGTGAATCTATGATGCCCGAGACCTACTACTTCCTAATGGACTCATATAAGTCAAATAACTCTCTGCTGTCAGATTTTATATTAATTTCTGTACAAATCTCCCATCTTGCTTACTGTACCAAGTAATGAAATACAAGGACTCGCCATAACATTATTATACAATACAGTACATGTCCATGGCTTACCTTGTAAATGTAGCAATTGCCACAGTGTTAGTTCAGGGCTAACTGTGATGCAAGCAGCACACTGCCAATACATGAAGAGGTAAAGGCTCTGTCTCTGAGCTGAGCCAGCAGAGATCACAGAGTTCCTGTAGTGTGTCCCTGTCGACCCTGTAGCACTCTACAAGGTCCATGTTGTGTATGTTGTGATAAGTTAAATGTGGCCTGAAAACTCTTCTCCATCTCAGCCTAGGCCTCTTGGCAGCAGCAGCTGCATTGCATGCAGCCTGTAGCACATAAAAATGGATTAAAGCAGCAGCAGCTCCTAACATTCTGTCTGTGTAGACTTTCTGTGTCTGTACTCCACAACTTTTGAAATCTGCATGAAAAAACAGTATGGAGTCTACATGGATGCTTTATAAATTGTTGAATGGCTCCACCAGATTGGTTGATTAGCATGCAGTTCATCTGCTTATGCTGTAATTAGCATCTCTGAAACACAGGCTAAGACAGATGCAATCCATTAATAATATACTCCATTATAAAAAGGCAAATGCGTAGCTAGCGAAACTGATGGTGAGGACACTTGCTACATGTTTGTAGAACTTCGCAGAAGCATACTTCTTCACAAGATATCTTTACGGAGGACTATTGAACTCCAGCAGCTATGCTCCCATTTTGTTACCTACATAATGCATATGCTGGAATATATTATGAATAATGTGAAGCAAAGGCTTTTACATTTATCTGTATGTATTAGTTAGAAGTGTACTGATGGCATTGCGGCCTTGTTTGTCAAGCCATTTCAGAGGTACACGACTGACAATACATGAAATAGAATCCTGTGTGATAAATATGTACAAATGATTCAGGGAAAGGTCCTTTGAAAGAACTTTTAGCATTTCAAAGATGTTTTATTTGCAAAATGGTTCAGTGCCTGTTCTTTTGTGGGAAGGGGGGCAAATTCAAGTTACTGTTATGTCACAAACTAGAATGGACTGTTCTTTTGGGGGGGAGCACAGTTGTGTTACTGCTATGGCACATACAAGGATATGTTCTCGTGTTACTCTCCTTGTTTTGCATCCAGCCTGTTGTTAGTATTTGACATCTGTAGACTGCTTCATGTTTTTTTCAGTGGGTACTACTGACTGGCTACATTTATCATTTTATCTGAAAACAGTTACTTTGTAGTTATGTGATACTTATGTGTATTATCATTCAGCTATCTTTTAGGGCACAAACAATGTCAGTGAGGAGGAGACCCCTGTTTAGCAATGTGAAAAACATCATTATTGATGGAGTCCAACAACATGGATCATTTCTGCTGGGAAGGGATCATCCCATTATGGCACACAGGCTACAGTTATGGCAGCAGATTGTTGAGAACATCATTTCTGTGGGCAGCCACAACCAAACCTATTAACAGGTGTACCACAGGGCCACTGACATGATTACCACTGCACAGAAGTGAGTATCTTCAGTTGCCCAAGACCAAAGGTTACCCATACAGATCCGCCGCTTACCCCCAATGAAGAGTTCCTGGCAAACGTCCTCCATCATGAGGGCTCACGGCTGAGTGGAACACAGTATGTTCTTGACATGGGAGCCACTCCTTCTGAGTTCCAAGAGGAATTTCCAGGTAGACTTTGTTATATGACCAGTTGAATACTGTTGTATAGTTAAACAATTGACATAAATGTTACTTCTGTGTCACATGTCCTTTATTGGGGGGGGGGGTTGAAGATTACTACAATTATAACCTTAGTTTGGAGTTGTCAGCCACCTTGTTGAAAGCAGAGTCAATGCAGATATAGAGGAGTACATGTATTACCCCATCTTACTGTTAAATGTGATGATGTTACCCTTACCTCTTGCTTAATTTCTTTAAGAACCATCAGGAATCCACCAAGATATGCCTCTTGCAGATTGTAAGCCAAATAAACGTATGTCAGTACTGCAGATCAATTTAAAGAAATATCATAATGTGTTACTTTAGGCCTGTTGTGTTTATTGCTATACTGTCTGTAATAGTGGCAATACTGTTAGTTGTTTAGCATATATTGCAAAATAGTGCAGATATTAATGTATTCCCATGTTTCTTCCTTTTTATCACAAGTGATCATGACAGTGCTAGTGTGGGCCCTGTGCCACCGGATGTCAGTGTCTCAGCAGACACTGATGATGATGGTGGCCAAACTGAAGAACAGTCGGGGTTCAGAGATTGAATCTGACACAGAGGTTGACATCCAGCCACCCCTTCATTTTCCCCAGACAGAGCTAGTAGGCCTATGCCTACTCAGTCCACTGAACCCACAAACATTGATCAGGGAAATGTGGCTACTGTGGCTTCATTGCCTGTTGACTCTGGCCATAGCCAAAGTGTGGGTGAGGTGCCATGCAGGAGGGCCGATAGGGGTACTTGGAGTGGCCCTACTTTCCCTCCTCCACCTGGTGCAGGTGTGTCTTCCTGTGTCACTCAATATATGTTTAGGGCCATCATTGAGGCACAGACATGTTCAGAAAGATGCTTCGGACCTGCTCAGTGTTGTAGATGTGGCACAGGCTGACATGCGTGACTGTCTCCAATATGTTGCCAGTGCAATGGCCTGGATAAATGACACATTAGAAAGAGTAGTGTCTGTGATAGAATGTCTGCTGGGAGGGGAACAGTGTCCTTGTGGGCATGGGTCAGCCACAACATCTGCTGATAGCCAAAGTGGCCGTTCCTGATCACACTTCCATAGTGGCAGTACTTCCACTACTCCATTGGTGAGTGTGCTGTCCACATCCAAGCAATGGGGTCGTGGTTCTGGGCATTCCTGTGAGGGGAGCACATCCAGCAGCATCAGTCACATTCAGGTAGCAGCACTGCATCTGACCTTGGCACAGAGGTGCCAGTGCAACTCCTTGTAGAGCCAGTTTGCATGGTCGGAGGTGACAATGATGAACTTCCAGCTTCTACCACGCATGGCTCACATCTGTCTGACATATCAAGACATAGAGCTAGCACTGAGCTTGGCTGTGTTCATGCAGACTCTCATGCACCACTTTCACATGGAGGACCCTTACAGACACAAACGCAACAGTTACATGGTTCAGCCTGTCTGCTTCCTTTTCTTACTCACACACACACTCAGCAACCTTTTGTGTCAGCCTATGCATCCTTCCCCCCCACAACACTCTGTGCAAGTGATGATAACTGTGCCATATCCCTGTCTTCTCCCTATTGGATTCAGGGATACAAAAGCTTTGTGTCTGATGCACAGGGTGCATACCTACATTAGTGCTTAGTATATCTGAATTTGTGTTGTTCAACTGTAAATGCACCTGTGACTTATATTTGCATTGCCAAGTTATACAGTGGATAGCATCATCATTTCACTACTTTATAGTGTATTCTCTTGTAAGGGTTGTAAAGTCAGAAACTGCAATGTGTATCATTACTTTCTAACTTCTGTCTTTAATGATTTTCCAGGACAAATGTATGATGCACATTTATTTATTTATTTATTTTATTTATTTGCAGTTGTTTAACCAGGATAGTCCATTGGGCCTAATGAACCCGTTTTCAATGGCAAAGTTATGCCATCATATTCAGATGTTAGGATTGTATGACAGCACTGTAGTCAAATCTCATCAGAAGAGTAATACAGTATAATGGTGTATTTTGCATGTACCTCACCAGACACATGAAGCAGCTGGACAGACCACACTGCTTTCTCACCAAGATAACACAGGGCCTACAAACTCTAACATGATGTATTTTTATAGATTAAAAGACATGTCACTGTAATCTGTCTGGTATCAGATGAGATGATGTCTGCTTGACATCCAGACCAGTGTCTGATCATCCCCTGGTAGGATGTCTGCATTTGCAATAATCTGATAAAGCCTAAGATATCACCATTGTCTGTTGAGCATATGGTATAACAGTGTGCCACATGCTAGTGTACAATGTGCTCTGTAATGTCATGTAACTGCTCACACACAGTTGACCACAGTGAGAATAGAACCCCTACCTATCTCAGGTACACAGACTACAGAACACACTACTTTATGAAAGTGCCAAAGCATAAGTCTGACTTTTTTATGGCTGCAGGTCCATTTATAGTGGATGACATTAGCAAGCCATGTGGTAGACAAGAGGTTGTGAGAGCTCCATTAAATGCATGTGTAGGCTTGTGCAAGTATGAAAATACTGGCAAGCCATGTTATTGAAGAAGTAACTGTAGGATAAAACATCTACTCTGCTGACTAGAGACACACACACACACACACAAAGCTGACTGCAATGAGAACAGAACCTGTACCCATCTAAGTGCACAGACTACATAATATAATACCTTATGCAAACACCATGGTACAAGTGTGACTTTTACATGGCTGCAGGTCAACTTATAGTGGATGACATCAGCAGGACATGTGGGAGACAAGAAGTTGTGAGGGCTGCATGGAATGGATATGGAGGCTTGTGCAAGTATCAACTTGCTGTCATTTTATGGGATTGGGGCAATAACTGCAGGATACACATTTGCTCTTCTGACTAGACACACACACACACACACACACACACACACACACACACACACACACATAAAACCCCTACCTAAGTACACAGACTACAGAATTCAGTACTTCATGCAAGCACCACAGCACAAGTATGATTTATACAAGACTGCAGGTGAATTTATAGTAGATGACTTCAGCAGACCATGCAGGGGACAACAGGTTGGGAGGCCTCATAGGCACATAGATTCATAGGTTCATATGATGCCAGTAGCCTAACAGCACTAAAGTATGTTGAAGCCTAGCTGTGTAAAAACACAAATACCCTTATTGAGCATAGTTGGATGTTTTAGTTTAGCAGAGTGAAGTTGTGAGCACCACCAACTGGCCCTGTCCATGAAGGAGCACACAGCATTATATATTACACTTTGTAGTGTACGTGATATATGTGTGGAACAAAATATTGAGACCCCAGGGCTGTACTACTTGATGGGGGGGGCACCACATGGATGCAATGTAAATATACGATGTATAGTTAGATTGTGTCCTTAGTTTGCAATGTTTCCACATGTAGTTTTACATAACACAAAGGAAATGAACAATAAACACCAATAAGAAAGCATCATATATACACTTCCATAGCAGAGTGAGCAGCAGATTTGCAAGATGGTTAACAAAGAGTATACAGATAGGTAAGCAGTATGTAAACATGAGCCACATTGCTAAGGTCTTATCAGCAGAATGCAACAGTGGCAAGCAATTGCATGTACAGGCAGTTGTGTGCGTTTTTTCGCAAAGGTTGAAGATATGCCAGTCCAGAGAGCAAGAACAGATTTACAGGACTATATTACACAGTATACCTGCATTCATGCATTTGATCATAAATGTGATGTTGTATTTGAACCCAGGACCATGTGCATGGAAGTCCTACACTTACAACAAAAAAATACGAACACTGAAAACTAGTAAAAAAAAAAAAAAGAAAAAAAGTAGTCCATAAAACTGGTAGCACTGTTTATTCCAAATTTTGTTATGACACACTAAGCACATTCACCCAGCCAGTCCGTGGGTTTCATCAGAGTAAAAAACGTTAAAAATCATTTTCTATTTTATACAGTTCAAACCTATCTCTATCCAATCACGTATCTACTTTAATTAAATTGTAATTATAATTTTAATCATCAATTAATACATTTCTTGATTACATTTGTTAAAATAACAGCTTAACGCCTCAAGATTGGTGAATAAAAAATTAAAATTCAAATTCAAATACGCTAGTCCTAATTCTTAAATACAACCTATGTTAAAATCCATAACAAAATTGTATAATTAATGTTTAATAAATATGTCCATCTAAAATATGTACATGTAAATATAAAAATAAAAATAAAAAGACTACTTGTACTAAGAATAATATGTATGTATGCCCAATTGTGGTTTTGATTCTATGTTTTGAGTCCTAAATATGCAAATAAATAATGAATAAAATAAATACTATATATACTCAATTTATGTACTTTTTGTTGTGTATATACTCTTTTTATTTCTATTTTGATTTTAATGAATTTAATCTACTTAAGTTTCTTCATATAATAATTTTCAAACTTATTAAATACAGTATGATTTGTATTTTAAAACACTCTAAATGGAAATATGCTCATTAATGCCAGGTACATTACTGGCATTAAGTCTGAGTTGCCATAAACATTCCTTCATTTCCAGTAAGTTGTTCACATCTCCTTCCTTGTTAATATTGTCCGGGATCCTATCAATTACAAAAAATATAATCCTTTTGAAATCCAGGCATCTTGTACTATGTAGGTATAGGGAACTTGTTGCCCTGTTTTTTTTAATGTCTCTATTGTGTTCCATTATATGCTCTCTTAACTTCCTTATAGTTTTACCTACATAGTAAGCAGGGCATGATAAACATGTTGCTAAGTATACCACCATTTTGGTGTTGCAATTGACATGTCCTGGGCATCTAATGGATTTGTTAAAGTTTTGTATCATGACATAGGGGCCATCATTAATGAATTCACAGGTTCTACATAACCCACATTTTCTCATTTTTGAATTCCTATATTGTAGGTTACTCTCAAAATATTCCTTTAGGTTTTTCCCCCTACTAAATACAGTGCTAGGGCTGTTACCTAAAATATTCATAATATCCAATTTATTGTTGAATACTTTTTCCCACGTTTCTTTTACTGTATTAATTATTGTACTTGTATTAACACTGAATGGTAATATTAATGCCTCTGTTTTATTCATATTGTTTGTTTTTTTCACTTGTGTTTGTTGTCTTTCCAAACCTCAAAATAGGTTTAAAGTTATGTTTCCTTTTAACCTCCACTTCGTTTTTCATTTCAGTTAATAATTGCCGTGGGTAGCCTCTATCCAAGAACATGTCTATGAGTTTGTCTATCTCATTTTTAAAAACCACATCGTTGCTTATAATCCTGGATAGTCTGACCATTTGTCCCTTCACTAAGTTCCTTTTTTGGAAGTACGGATGACAGCTGTTAAAGTGCAAAAAGGAATTAGAGTAAGTCTTTTTCCTATATATATTTGACTCTATATTTTCTTCCCTCCTCTGAAGCTGAATATCCAGATATTCACAGCTGTCGCTATGAATATTGTACGTGAATCTTAAAAAGGAAGTGGTATTCTCCAAGAAAGTCACAAATTCTAAAACCTCTTCTTCCTTTCCCTTCCAAAAAATTATTATATCATCTAAAAACCTGAGGTATAGTGTTATTTTAGGCCAGAAACTACTGGTGAATATCTCTTATGTCTCCCATTCGCTAAAACTAAGTTTGCGTATATAGGTGCACATTTTGCTTCCATGGCCACACCTGAGCATTGCCTAAAAAATTCACCTTCCAATTGGAAATAATTATTTGTTAATACCATTTCCATCATTTCTACTAACAGTCTACGCTTGACCGTGTGCAAATCACTGTATCTCTCTAAACTTGCCTCAAACATTTTTAGGCCAAGATCATGTGGTATTACTAAAAATAAATTAATTATATCAATTGTAACCATTATGGTGTCTTTATTGATATATGGTAAATGTTCCTTCACTACTTCCAAGCAATGCCAGGAGTCCTTTAAAATGTGAGGTAATTTCTTCACAACTTTTTTACAGTTCATATCTATATAATGTGCCATGGCTTCCAGTTTAGAACCTTTTGCTGATACTATTGGTCTAAAGGGGGGGGTTGTTTATATTTTTGTGGATTTTAGGTATACCAAAAATCAAAGGTGTGATTGAATGCTCCACTAGTAAATAGTTATATTCTTCTTTATTTATCACACCTTCCATTAGGTATTCATACAATTGCCAGTCAACTTTAGTGTGTGCTCTAATCATTTCATATCTTGAAACTTTTTCATATATATCATTATCACTTAACATGTCTGACATTTTGTTCAAATAATCCACTTTAGTCATCACCACTACACCACCCCCTTTATCAGGTTTCATAATTCTATAATTATCAAATGCTGTAATTTCTTTTAAGCAAAACCTTTCTGCTGTTGTCAAATTATCCTTAAATTCACACCGTTCCTTTAATACTCTCCTAATCTGCATATCACACAGTATTTCACAAATATAAATAATTGAGTTTTGAGGTGGGATAAAAGTACTTGTTCTCTTTAATGTAAAGTTTCTATTGTCCGTCTCGATGTTTTTGTTGACATTGTTTGAAAAGAACATTTTTAAATTTAATAATCTTGTGTACAATCTTAAATTAATCATCACTTTCCCAATGTCAAGTTTAAAATTGGGGACATAACTAAATCCTTTTTTGAACAGTGATACATAATTATGACAAAGATTTTTATCTGTATAATTGCATACTGTAAATCCACTTTCCTTTATTGTAACACAGCTAAATTCTTGGTGAACATCACTACTGTCCATCACATGTAAAAATTCAATATTTTCACTATTCCTAGAAAAAATAATAAATCATTATACATGGTGTTGTCAAACAATACATCCATCTCATTTTCTACAATCTCATTTTGTGTTATATCAATATCTAACAACATATTTACTTCTTTCTCAATGGTTCCAATTACTGTGTTCAGTGGTGTATCAACCTGTTTATTCAGTAATGTGAATTTGTTCTGTACCTTCTGTCCCTCTTTTGGTACTGCTGTTGATATTGACCCTGATAACAGTCCCTTATACGCTCTGACCTCCTTATTACTGGTTCCTCTAAAAAAACTTTGTCCATGTTTTATTTTCTCTACCAATGTGACCCCTTGTTTGATTTTGGTTCTCTGTTTGCTTTGTCATATCGTCACCATCAACAATATGATCATCCGTACCTATATTGTCGTGTGTCATTGCTCTGTTATGTTTATATTCCCTAAAATGTGCATAGACCCTTCTATTTGCATAGTCTTGACTGTCCCTATGTAGTTTACTGTTTTTTATATCTAAACCCTTATTAACAAATCTGTCCATGTCAATTATAATGTTGTCAAAACGATGTTTGTTATATTCAAACAATAAATCATTTTGTATACTGTTATCTAAAATCATTAAAGTTTCATTCAACTTAGCAAGTTTTAAGTTGGTATTCTTGATAATTAATTTCATCAATTCCATACCTGCATTATCAAAAATATTCAAAAGTTCATTAAACAACTCACTGTTGTGTTCGAACCCAAAGGGTAATTTGAACACACGTAGTCCTTTAGGCACCTGTTTTAACTCCAAAGACCTCTCAAGATAAACATTGTCCATTTGGAGTGTCTTGTACTTCTTTAAAGTCTTTTCAAAGTCCTGCAGTTGTTTGTTCAAGCATCCCATGTCTCGATTGCTGTTGTTGGTCGGAATAACAAATTTAGGAGCTGAAAGTAAATCCTTTATGTCAGGAATCCTATGACCACTCCTGCCATTAGGTTTCATGCCGTCTCTAGCGTTCATGCTGGAATTCGGAAGCGGAACGTCCTGCCCTTTGTTTCCTGTCCTTGAACGTAATGTTTGACTTCCAATCAACCCCCCCGAACCATCACTAGCCGACGGAACACTCTGGGATGTACCAGGTGTGGAGTGTATTGTGAACAATTGTTCTTCAGTTTCTGTCAAAGAAACATTGCCATTATCTGCATTATTATTCATGTTATTAGTCACATTGTGAACCATAATACCAGTTCCTTGTTCCTGCAAGGTAGCAATGAGGCGTTGCGTGATCAACAATTGCTGTTGTAATAGTTACTCCATTCTTTTCAATTCTTTTTATATTCCAAACGAAACCGTATACCAGAGTAATGGATAACCTTTATAAACGAACTACTGACAAAAAAATATGAACACTGAAAACTAGTAAAAAAGAAAAAAAGTAGTCCGTAAAACTGGTAGCACTGTTTATTCCAAATTTTGTTATGACACACTAAGCGCTTTCACCCAGCCAGTCCGTGGGTTTCATCAGAGTAAAAAACGTTAAAAATCATTTTCTATTTTATACAGTTCAAACCTATCTCTATCCAATCACGTATCTACTTTAATTAAATTGTAATTATAATTTTAATCATCAATTAATACATTTCTTGATTACATTTGTTAAAATAACAGCTTAACGCCTCAAGATTGATGAATAAAAAATTAAAATTAAAATTGAAATATGCTAGTCCTAATTCTTAAATACAACCTATGTTAAAATCCATAACAAAATTGTATAATTAATGTTTAATAAATATGTCCATCTAAAATATGTATATGTAAATATAAAAATAAAAAGGCTACTTGTACTAAGAATAATATGTATGTATGCCCAATCGTGGTTTTGATTCTATGTTTTGAGTCCTAAATATGCAAATAAATAATGAATAAAATAAATACTGTATATATTCAATTTATGTACTTTTTGTTGTGTATATACTCTTTTTATTTCTATTTTGATTTTAATTAATTTAATCTACTTAAGTTTCTTCATATAATAATTTTCAAACTTATTAAATTTTTATTATTTATTTATTTATTTATTTATTTGCAGTTGGTTTACCAGGATAGTCCATTGGGCCAAAGAACCCATTTTCAATGGAGTCCTGGGGAGGAAAGCTCCAGAACTAAGTATGTTACAAAAAGTGATTCATACTAGTTATACAAAACTATAACAAATTACAAATTATATAATAATCCAAAATATTTTGACACCAGAAAACAATTTCAAGTAAATACAGAAGAAATAACTATGAAAGAACAATAGATAAAATTAATAGATTATAGATAGTAAAGAATATTGCATGAAAAAAATTTTGAGTTTGTATCATATTCTGAAATACTGAATGAAATTTCTGAGAAATAACAGAAATTTGTGAAGGAAGCACTTAGGAGGTGAGGCCTAGTGCAGTTTTCCCAATAATATGAAATGATAATGTATATTAGTTATGGGTAAATAATCAGGAAGAATGCACGAGGAATCAAGGCAAAGAAGGAAGATGGCAATTGCAAGTAAATTAGCTATGTGGGGTGGGAGCAAGAGCATTCCCACTTGGGTACTAGGTGGGAATGAAGAGATCTTTTAAAAATAAAGTGGTTGGGGGTGGTGCGGATGGATGATGGTAGAGAGTTCCAAAGGCAGACAAGGACAAAAGATAGAAGATTTTTCCCTGGGGGATGAGTGGATTTATAGATTTCTAATAGATTTTGATTGTTGGACCTCAATATTCTATCAGGAAGGTGCATTTTAAAAGCTGATGAAAGGGAGGGACAGAGAGAGGAGTTGAAAATGAGTTTGTGAGCAAGAGTTAGTTGAGTGTATGTGAGATAGTTGGGAAGCTCTAGCCATTTTAGTATATGGAGAGAGGAACAGTGGTGTGAGGAGGACTTGTGGTTGGTAGCGAACTTGGCGATTTTGTTATAGCAAATTATAGCAAATACAGTATGATTTGTATTTTAGAACACTCGAAATGGAAATATGCTCATTAATGCCAGGTACATTACTGGCATTAACTCTGAGTTGCCATAAACATTCCTTCGTTTCCAGTAAGTTGTTCACATCTCCTTCCTTGTTAATATTGTCCGGGATCCTATCAATTACAAAAAATATAAACCTTTTGAAATCCAGGCATCTTGTACTATGTAGGTATAGGGAACTTGTTGCCCTCTTTTTTTTAATGTCTCTATTGTGTTCCATTATACACTCTCTTAACTTCCTTATAGTTTTACCTACATAGTAAGCAGGGCATGATAAACATGTTGCTAAGTATACCACCATCTTGGTGTTGCAATTGACATGTCCTGGGCATCTAATGGATCTGTTAAAGTTTTGTATCATGACATAGGGGCCATCATTAATGAATTTACAGGTTCTACATAACCCACATTTTCTCATTTTTGAATTCCTATATTGTAGGTTACTCTCAAAATATTCCTTTAGGTTTTTCCCCCTACTAAATACAATGCTAGGGCTGTTACCTAAAATATTCATAATATCCAATTTATTGTTGAATACTTTTTCCCATGTTTCTTTTACTGTATTAATTATTGTACTTGTATTAACACTGAATGGTAATATTAATGCCTCTGTTTTATTCATATTGTTTGTTTTTTTTCATTTGTGCTTGTTGTCTTTCCAAACCTCAAAATAGGTTTAAAGTTATGTTTCCTTTTAACCTCCACTTCGTTTTTCATTTCAGTTAATAATTGCTGTGGGTAGCCTCTATCCAAGAACATGTCTATGAGCTTGTCTATCTCATTTTTAAAAACCACATTGTTGCTTATAATCCTGGATAGTCTGACCATTTGTCCCTTCACTAAGTTCCTTTTTAGGAAGTACGGATGACAGCTGTTAAAGTGCAAAAAGGAATTAGAGTAAGTCTTTTTCCTATATATATTTGATTATATATTTTCTTCCCTCCTCTGAAGCTGAATATCCAGATATTCACAGCTGTCGCTATGAATATTGTACGTGAATCTTAAAAAGGAAGTGGTATTCTCCAAGAAAATTACAAATTCTAAAACCTCCTCTTCCTTTCCCTTCCAAAAAATTATTATATCATCTAAAACCCTGAGGTATAGTGTTATTTTAGGCCAGAAACTACTGGTGAATATCTCTTGTGTCTCCCAATTCACTAAAACTAAGTTTGCATATATAGGTGCACATTTTGCTCCCATTGCCACACCTGAGCATTGCATAAAAAATTCACCTTCCAATTGGAAATAATTATTTGTTAATACCATTTCCATCATTCCTACTAACAGTCTTCGCTTGACCGTATGCAAATCACTGTATGTCTCTAAACTTGCCTCAAACATTTTTAGGCCAAGATCATGTGGTATCACTAAAAATAAATTAATTATATCAGTTGTAACCATGATGGTGTCTTTATTGATATATGGTAAATGTTCCTTCACTACTTCCAAGCAATGCCAGGAGTCCTTTAAAATGTGAGGTAATTTCTTCACAACTTTTTTACAGTTCACATCTATATAATGTGCCATGGCTTCCAGTTTAGAACCTTTTGCTGATACTATTGGTCTAAAGGGGGGGGGGGGTTGTTTATACTTTTGTGGATTTTAGGTATACCAAAAATCAAAGGTGTGATTGGATGCTCCACTAGTAAATAGTTATATTCTTCTTTATTTATCACACCTTCCATTAGGTATTCATACAATTGCCAGTCAACTTTAGTGTGTGCTCTAATCATTTCATATCTTGAAACTTTTTCATATATATCATTATCACTTAACATGTCCGACATTTTGTTCAAATAATCCACTTTAGTCATCACCACTACACCACCCCCTTTATCAGGTTTCATAATTCTATAATTATCAGATGCTGTAATTTCTTTTAAGCATGTATACAATGTATAGTTAGATTGTGTCCTTAGTTTGCAATGTTTCCACATGTAGTTTTACATAACACAAAGGAAATGAACAATAAACACCAATAAGAAAGCATCATATATACACTTCCATAGCAGAGTGAGCAGCAGATTTGCAAGATGGTTAACAAAGAGTACACGGATAGGTAAGCAGTGTGCAAACATGAGCCACATTGCTAAAGTCTGATCAGCAGAATGCAACAGTGGCAAGCAATTGCATGTATAGGCAGTTGTGTGTGTTTTTTCGCAAAGGTTGAAGATATGCTGGTCCAGAGAGGAAGAACAGATTTACAGGACTATATTACACAGTATACCTGCATTCATGCATTTGATCATAAATGTGATGTTGTATTTGAACCCAGGACCATGTGCATGGAAGTCCTACACTTACACCTGTTGCCACAAGGATGTTGAGGAAACAGTTATCTATGTTGCACTTTATTGCTATAAACTGCAGTTGTCACAGCAGTAAAGCAAATGTTGCACACTCTGTACTAAAACCCAGTACCATCTGTACTCCAGGCTGGGTTTTCACCATGGCCAAGGGCATTCATGGAATGTAGCCGGTTTCTATTTTTGGCTGTCTGCTTCCTAAGTGGTCCACTGTGCTTTGTGCAAGCCAGATAAACACAGCCAAACCTGAAATGTATTTGTTCCTCGCTTCCATTATTTGTACTATGCAGCTCATCATGCAAAAAGTATAAGTAAAATGAGAAGAATAAGAAAGAAACTTAGTAATGGACACATATAAGTAAAATAAGTCTCTGCTGTCACATGTTAAGGTACTTTCTGTACAAATCCAACACTATTTACTTGATTACTGAACCAAGTTAAGAAATACAAGGATATGCCATAATATTATTAAAGAATACATTCTATGTTCAGGACTTATTCCAGGCTAAACTTTCCTTGTCTCTACTCCCATGGTATTGAAGTATTCAGGAAAAAACATAATGGAGGCTAGATGGATGCTTTATAGCTTGTTGAATGGCTCTACCATACTGAAAATCACCTGCTTATTCTATAATTAGCACCTATGAAAAACATTTTCTGCTTAACTGAATATATTAACTCCATTGGTACTCATTAGTGTGTGATGCACACCTCTGCACAGCTGTGCACCCCTATGCTTAAATAAGGTAAACACAGGTAATCTTGCTATTACTTTCCATCATTCATGTGATATCGAGCAAACATGCAGCTCCAAAAGTGAAGGAAAGGTTGCAGACCCTGTACTAGAACCCAGAAACATCTATACTCTAGCCCTACACATACACATGCTGCCACGGGAATAGTTATATGACAAGCACCAAGAAACCTGAAATTCATTCCTCCATTTCCAATGGTTGCACTAAGCACTGCATCACACAAACGATGACAAAAATTAAAAAAAATACTTAATGTGGACAGAGATGACACATTTCAACAAGCAATAAAAAGGATAAAACAGAACTTGTGAATTGTGCACTGCTTACCTTCACTTTCACAATTTACAGACCTACATGTACACCTCTGTAAGTGTAACCTGACACATACCACCGATGTCATCATTCACTGTTGCAATCCATTAAAAATTAACTATATGAAGTGAACATCCCTAGACTGTTACAATTGTTTTGGAAATTCAGCAATTCTAATGAGTTTTGACCTCATTTGCATCTTCACCATGCTGACAGCCTTGAATTTACATGGTTTGTAACCGTGTATGCAGGAAAAGTGAAAAGGAGCTCAATGTTGTACACAGAAGGGAGGCTATTACTTTGCTATATATCTGCACAGAGGAAAACATGTTTTGATATAATTTGACTGTATTCCATTAGATACATACTGCACATGCTTACATGACAGTATGGATAGTCTGTTTCATGGGGTTTATACTTTTAGCTGTCTACATTAGTTTTGAGTATATTCTTCATTTGGGGTTGGGGAGCAAAGCTGCACTTATGTCATGGCACTTAAAAAGGAATGTTGCTATTGTTGCTATACTTTTGTATCATCCATTCTGTCTAATAATGTCATAATTTGTCTGCTGTTACATGTTAAGGTAATTTCTGTTCAAATCTAATCACTTTTACTTGTTCCTGTTACCACGTAGACTCCTTTCCATGACTGTATTCGAAAAGTTTTCAAATACAAAGGCAACACGAGCATGGAGTCTACATGGTTGCTTTACAGTTTGTTGACTCACTCCACAGTGTTGGCTTGCTTCATTAGCATACAACTCAGCCACTTATGCTGTAATTTGCATACAACAGAAATTGCCATATTTGCATGAGTGCGCCACCACTACACAGAGTTTACTGAATCTAAAAATATTCGCAGCCATGTGCACATTGCACTGTGATGTGCACACAATCAAAAATGACCGTGTAGTCTTTACTGAATCCCCCCCCCCCATTATCTTCTAGTTTGTTTCTGTGAAACATGCAAAGAGAAGGGTTATTATTGCTGATTAGTGAATATGCTATATAAGCTACCATGGAATGGCTGCTCTGTAGGATGCATCTTGTGTAATTACTAATGGTATCTGATTGTGTATCCTACCATACCTCTCAAACTCTTAAACAAGAACAAAGCATAAAATAATGTAGGGGCAAAAGTCCAAAAATGGGTACCAATTTTATATATTGCACTTATAAACTTAGAAAGTTGATAGAATAACAGGCTTTGTGTTAGCATGTATTTTCTGAAGGATAGAAATAAAGTCTGAAACTCAAATGTCTGACATTATTTAGTGATGCTAATTCTCAGTAATTTCCCAGAAAACCATACATTTTATGAGGAACTGATCGAAAATATGAGGCAAAAATCTGAGCAATCTGTGTAAATCTGGATATTTGAGAGGTATGTTTTCCACAGTAGTGGTTCTGGACACATTTTGACTAAGTTTCTTCTTTTGTGTGGATAGAAGTGTTTTATTATAGAGTCAAAAGTCATGGAGGTGTACAATATGCCTGGTACCAATATCCTGTCACTGATAAACATTTAGCTTCTATTGTTTGCCAGTATTTGGGCTACTTTATTAGTCCCTTCTTGTTGTGGGGATTGGCTTTTATGCAGTTGCTTTAATATGTCATAGCAAAATACATTTTTTAGTATAGGTACTTGTGATAATGTGAGGCATTGCCAGCTATGCCAGGAGAAGCCAGGCAGTGGATGTGTAACATATGCCAGCATAGCTAACTGGAATTTTTTAAAGAATTATATGTCATTTGTATATCAAACTGATTTGTACAGATGCTTTTGTTGAAAAATGCATTTGTGAAGCTGCTTGTGTTAAAAGATATGCCAACAGTGGGTCCTGACTGTATTGTCACTGATTAAATGTATATGTTATAACAGAGGATACTGGAAGAGAAGAGGTTAAGCTCAGCCCCTGCTAACTTTTAGAAAAATATCCTGAAATTAAATTACCTCCATTAGGCCATAAAGATTGTAGTTCTGTTTGCAGCCAGAGACTAAATGTCTGTGCCAGAGAATGGTTCATTAGCTCATGTAGGAAGAGTGGAAGTGTTTTATGGTTTTATACTTTCCAGATTTTTTGGCTTTTCCCGGTTAGGGGTTGCCACAGCAGAACTCTGGTCTGCTAATGATTGGCAGTAGATTTTATATGGTGTTGAGTTGCCAGCCCAACACCCAACCTTCAGCGAAGGCACGCCCATTCACGCATGTCTTTCAGAGGCCACTTGACCATGGGGAGGGCATGCAGACTCCACACAGAAGGTACTCCAGATGAGAATCTAACAGGAGAACTTCTTGCTGTGAGGCAACAATGCTGCAGTTGTAGACAAAAAAACTTTCCAGATGTTATAACACATCTCAGCAAAGCTCTATCTGTGTGTATGGTAACACATATGTGCTGAATTCTGGTTCAGTTTCTAGTAATGGGGGTAGCATAGGAACCAGAAGTCATATGACCAGATGTATGTAATGTCATTCTGTAATCCAGGACAAAAATGATGTTCAATACTAGATGAGACTGAAGTCTCATAGCACTCTGTTTTTGGAACCTGACAAAGAAGAACCACTCACTTACTTAATTTTGTCTTGCTCTAGTATGTGAGCCAGGGAATAGTAATTCTTAAGATCAGTCAGGAAATTATAGTGAGATTAGTTAAGTACTGTTTTTCTGTATCTCTGTGCATCTATTCATCTGTGTTATTTCCTGTAATTAAAACTCTGGTGTTTATTGTAAATATATATTCTATAGTTTCATGTTATTTTTATTATTTACTGTTAAAATATTTAAACTTTTCATTGTGGCTGGTCCTTTGGGAAATATTTTAACCTTCCAGCATACTCATATCTATTTGGTGAATCTATGACCACTGTTAAAAGCCTTACTACATTGGTCAAGCACTATTATTTATATTAATATTAATTTAATTCAGTATAATTGGATACCCTTGTAAGAGCCTTAGAGTAGCTGGCTTTGGAGTGTCTGGTGGCAATGTAACTACCTTATAGTCTGGGGGCATAGCTAGTAAATCCATGCCAGCCTTTCCTAGGTGTGTGTGTGTGTGTGTGTGTGTGTGTGTGTGTGTGTGTGTGTGTGTGTGTGTGTGTGTGTGTGTGTGTGTGAGAGAAAATCAAATCTCAAAGAGTGTGAGTGTTAGCTGCTTGGAGCAGGGACACAAAGCACTGGCTTCACAGAGGGAGTGGTGGAGGACTTGACTTGGACACTTGGCTGAGGACTCAAATCTATAGCTGTGCCAGTGGGGAGTCTTACTGAGGATCTGGAGAGAGAGGAAAAAACAGACCCCAGACTGTGTTCTCTGTGTGCTCTTAAGGGAAACTGGGCTTGCTGCAGAGAGTTGCATCTGGAAATACTAGGTGCATCCATTTTTGTTCAAGTGAACGTCCCTCTCCAGTGCCAGTGGTGAGGATTCAGGCTCCTTGATTACTGGTACATAGTGGGAACGTCATAGTACTTACAACTTATTATAAGGTTGCATATACGGATGGGACATTGTGATGTAAAGTATGTTTGCTATGTGCATTTATTTCTCCACTGTCAAATTTTCAAAAAAAAAAAAAAAGATACAGAGAAGCTTTCCACACAAACCTTTGTGTTTCTATACATACATAGTTCATAGGAAATTAGACAGCTGAATATACTTATTGTTGAAGCGCTAAAAGGTATGACAACTTCACTTTCCTCTGTTCAGCACTGCAGCACCACAAGCAATACTTTATAACAAGGCACTGCCAAAGAACAGCTTGTCAGGGTACACTAGAACCTCTGTTTGTTTGCGCATTTATGGAGTCTAAATGGCTTTCCTAGATGTCTTAACAGAGCTCTCATTTGTGCCATATATTTGCATTTGTTTTAATAATATATATTAATAAGATGATCGAATTACAGGAGTAACTACAGAGATGCTTTCTCAAAGGTGTGTTACTGAAGACTGGTATTTGCTCACTGATCGTGTCACTATCTCTTTATCATTGACTTTCTTAAAGAATTCCTAACATATTTCCTATGTAGGTATACAGGTGACATAACAGCATCCTTAGTTTAAAGAAGATATATATGTATATATATATAGATGTAGGACTATTGAACGAAAGTTCAATAGTCCGAATCCACAATCACCGAACACACTTTAACGAAAGTGTTTTCACCAAAAAAATGCTTTCGTTAAAGTGCGTTAAAAAAAAAAAACAATAAATCTACTTTTATGCAGCGGACAAGCCCCCCTACACCCCCATGTGAGGGGCTGTGCCCCCCACAACCCCTACTTTAATATTCTCACTCCAAGATCGCACTACAGTGAGGAAAAGGGAATATTCCCTTATCCACACCGTAGTATGATCTCTGCAACAGTCATTCCCCCACGACTCCCTCTAGCTGCAGGCATACTTCCGCGAAAGTGCTTTTTCAGGTAAAAAGCAGTTTTGCAGAAGTATGCCCGGCTGTATGTGCTTCGGTGAAAGTCCCAAATCTGGGGTATTTGTTTTAAGATGGTCACTGATCTTGCTGCTTCCATTCAGATTATCACCATCCATATCTTAAGAATGGGATGCTTATTCGAGTGGATCATCAAGTACTTCTAGTACTTCAAGGAGTTCTAGTGGAACATCAAGTACTTCTAGTACTTCAAGGAGTTCTAGTGGAGCATCAAGTACTTCTAGTACTTCAAGGAGTTCTAGTGGAACATCAAGTACTTCTAGTACTTCAAGTAGTTCTAGTGGAACTTACCTGATCTGAGACTGAAATGGGTCCAATGGGATCAGTGCTTTACCCCAGTTAACAAATTCAAAATAAAATAAATACCTTGCAAAAATTCAGGCAAGGCTCAGAATCATGCACTTTAACTGATTACTTCAGAAAAGGATCACAGCTTACTCAGGGTAAAATAAATACATCTGATTATGTGATATACTTGCATGTCTGATCACTGAACAAGGTAGAATTTTGCACAATCTCAAAAGTAAAATACTTCAGCATGCATTCGCATTTTATTTCCAAGATTTTTTGTGAAGCTTTCACTCATTAGACTAACCATTTATCTCAAAGCAGGTTGAGTTTTGTCTGACTCACAAAACAGAATATCTGCTTCTGTTGTCTCTTGCAGCAACTCAGTTGCCATGTGTCTATTGTCTGGTGCAAGTAAAGGGAAAATTAAGGCAACTGTGATCTAAGGTAATAACACATTAGTATATGTGCTTGAGACAATCCTATCAACTATAATGGAGTGTTTCTGTACTCAAGAATGAACAGCCTACTGCCCCACACCATTCACAGACTTTTGCAGAATACATTTCACTTCCTGTAACATTTTCTGACAACCTTTAGTAAGGATATCGAGGACTCAGTGTAATGTATATCCATTGCTTCTCAAAGTTGTGAAATTCATGACTCATGCACTGTTTTCTTCATGTATCCATGCTTCAAAATAGATGTTAGGACAATAATCACAGTCTGATATGCATTATTAAACAAATATGCTACCTCGGTCAATTTCAGTTACTTATGGAAGTTTAATTATATTTTAATCTGTTTTTAACTAAGGTAAGAAAAGAATGTCACAAAGTATGAGTTACGCTTTTTGGTTTTGATGCTTGAATTTATCTCAGACTTCACAGTTTTGTACTAATGCCTTGGTGTCTGCTGAGGGGTCTACTTCTAATAATTGAAAGCTCACTTACAGAAAGACAGCTTTACCAAGATGACAACACTAAACCATTACTTTACTGAATGATCACACTACCTAATTTTTTCACAGGGTAAAGTATTCACTGAGTTTGCCCTTTTCCCCACTGTAGTGCAATCCCGAATTTAGTATATTTAGTTAGGGATGTGTGGGTTTGACATACTGCCATATGTTTCTTCATTCCATGTTAGCCCAGTGCATACTTACCCTGTGAAAAAATGTAGTAGTGTGATCATTCAGTAAAGTAACAGTTCAGTGTTGTTGTCTCAGTAAAGCCTTCGGGTAAGTGGGCTTTCAGTTATTAGAAATAGATCCCCACAGACATACTGGACCAATATATGTTACTGTAATCACTTTTCTTGCACCTGTTTATCGCTAGATGTGATTCGCATATTTTAGAAAACTTTCATATTTATGTAGGAATGGTGTCTATATCACCCTTTAAGTAGCATCTATGACTAAACAAAAGTTCATCACAGTACTGAAAGTATGGCAAGTTAACAGAATGTGAGTTGAAATGCTGATTTGATGAACCTGACATAATGACATCATTTTGCAAATGAAGTTTTAGGTTATACCTGGTATCAACCTTAAACTATTGTAACTTTTCTGCTGACAATGGCAATGTTGGCGGGTCTTTCATAAGGAAATCTTCTTTGCATTCATGAAGATTGTTCTAAGTGCATTAGTTTACTAGACTTTTATTAAAGTTGTAAGCCTTATTTTCTGCAAAGACAGCAATATTCTATAGGAACATGCAAGTTTTTCTGTCTGTAATGACTTTAAAACATGTTTTGCTGTGGCTTATTTTCTTGGGTGGCAAAAGCCAGGGCACTGTTTGGCTAAACTTATATAGGCCCTAGTCTAGGGCCAATAGTCTTGTATCTACCTATGAACCTTATTGTCTAACTTCACTACAGTTCTCTTGCTATAGGTGTAGTCATGACTTTTTTCACAATGAAGGACTGCAACAAGTATTGTCAGTATTCTGGATTTATAATCTTTTAATCTTGAAAAAGCACTGCATTGAGACATGACTGACTGGCATCTCCTTCTGCCAAAGGTGGAAAGTCCAACAATGCTCTCCAGTGCTACCTGGAGGATGTCCCATTTACGAACCACACCTGATCAATGTGGATTACCATGGGAAATACTCCCTCCAGTCAAACTAACAGCTTTCTAGCTACCAATTTGATTTGACATCAGAAATAAACAAAGAAACGAGGTAAAAATGTGTTGAATTCTTAGCCTCACTTTTCCCATTGAAATCTGCCTCTGACATACATGAAGCAGCTGTTTTTCCGGAATACTATTATAAGATGTGACCAAATGTCCAACCAGCTCCAATCCAGCCATATTATAAAATGAACTGGAAAACCATCTAGTCCTTTTGTTCTACCCCTGTCCTTGTGCCTAATTAGGTACCATCAGTTCTCCTATCTCCACTTCTCTGTTTCGTTCTCTTAAATCTGCCTCCTCCCATCCACTGTTTGAATCTTGCCCTAAATTATCCTTCCTGTCATACAACTCACTATAAAAAGGCCTAAATATCTCCTTATCTCATAAATCGTATTATGTGTATTACCCTACCCACCCTTTGTCACACATGCTTATGTATTTGGCTGTACATCCTTCTTTCCCCACCAAAGTCTCCCCATTGTTATTATTTGGGCCATAGTACACATGCAGAACAAAGTCTTTTTTTACAAAGCACATGTAATGGCAACTCACCTGCCTTCTTAATGTTGCAACAAAGAGACTTCTACCTTTATCCATCCCCAAACTTCTGACTCCTCTCCTCCATCCTCCCTTCACACAGTCATAATACAAATGCCCTGTACCTTTTCTTCTGTAACTTCCTCCTTTCTTTTTTCCTTCAATTTTAACTCCTGCAGAAACATATCCAACCTCTCCCTATATATTTTACCCAGAATCCACTTGCTCTTAAAAGTGAATTTATGCCAGCCCTGTGGCATACAGATATAAAACCCTGATCATGGCCCAGATGACCCAAGTTCACATACTAGTTTAGGCATTTCCTAGAATATGCAGAGATAAATGGGCATATCCATTTTTGGGGAAAGGAAGGTGCCTTATTGATGTTCTGTATTGGATAGAAGCTTACCTGAAGAAGCGAAGACAGTGAAGTAAAGATGTGGACCCTGTCCACCTAAGCCAGGGACAGTAGTCTTGCTACTGCATGTGAAGGAGAGCACATGGATGGAGCTGAAGAGCATAGGCAATTCTTAAGATGATGCAGGTGCTTCTAGCCCACCAGGGTGATTAAGGCCATCAGTAAACTTATAGCTGTTAATATGCTAGCAAGGGCACAACCAAAACTTAGTGTGGCTTGAATGATACTTCCTTTATTGGCTTTAACCCATGTGCGGTACTGGGTACAACCCTCACATAGGGTAATTAATGAGATGAAACTGATGGGGGCATGCAATGGTCAGCAGGTAAAAAGATAAAGACAAAAAAAATAAAATAAAATAAAAAAAAAACTAGTGAATGTATTCCTTCACATTCCATGTTGCAAAAAGCACAGACATGATCTTCCTCTTTCTACACCTTACAGTAGCACTGGTCACACCACTGTCTTGTACACCTTACTTTTCAGCTTCTTTGGCATTCTTCTGTCATAGACTACACATGACACTCTGTGCCAGTTGGCTGCAGCCCCTCTGGTTCTAGCTTTGACCTCTTCATTCAGACTTCCCTTCTCCTCAACCACCCCTCCCAGATACTTGACGCTGTTTACCTGTTCCACTATCTTCCCTTCTACCTCTATTCTCAGCTTCTTTTGATTTCTCCAATTTCCTACCATTACCACCATCTTATCTGTGCTTATTTTTATCCCATGTACGTTCATTTAAGACATATCCTATATGCTGCACAAATATATGCAAACAATATTCATTCATTGTGTCATTTAAAGTAACAAAACAACATATAACTTTGAATACTGACTTTCCCTCCTTAATTGTACAAAAGTCATTGGACACCTTTCATTGCTCATAATCTGAGGCAGAGATTACAAACATTCCCTGATTTGAAATGTCTGACTTCAGAACAACAAGTTAACTGCCTTCTTAGATGCTCCACTAAGTGTGAACATACCCCCCTATGTTATAATCACAGAGGAACTCTCCCTGTTCTTGCCCCAACAAAATGTAATATAGTACCCCCAAAGGATTATAACACTCATGACATGCCCAAGTTGTTTCCTTCAAATATACGAGTTGACACAATATCTCTAGCTCTTCTCTTCCACTCTTTCTATTCACCTGGTGTTCCTCACCCTGACACCACATGACTGATACCTCTTAGCCATACTTCATATTTGATTCAAGCACATCTGGAAGCAAAAGAAAAAAAAATGGCAGAGATTATAAGATAAGCAAGACATAGGTTACAAGAGGAGCCCACACCAGTATACCTCACCCTTTTCCCTGAAATAGTCTTACCTAGTGCACTTTATTTGCCTGAATATCATGTTCTCCTCACTGTGTCAAGAACAGGTATTGGAATCTTGACCCATCTGTTATTGGCTTCTATTTTGGATACCATTTCACTGGAATTTTTCTTCCTCTAACTAACTTTGCCAGCCATGATCTTCTGGCACATAATTACCTGCAGCTCCTATGGGGAACAGTCCCCTGTTTGTATCACACTCTCTTTATCTCTCTTGTAATGGATACCCAGCTCTGCTTGACACATTACCTTCCTTATCATCCTCCATCTTAGTAAACTTAACTTCTGTTTCCTCTCCAGAGGGTCTCACAGACATTGTTCATCTACCTTACTCTGTCCTACTCTGTCCAATACAAGCACCTCCATACATCTTTCATTATCCTACCCGACAGTTTTCTACCAAGCTGCTTGGCCTTTATCACAGAACTAGCACTATGTCACCTTTTCTAAGTTCCTAGATACAGTGCTGCTGCCATTCCATATTACATTCAATATGGCACACTGACACAGCATCATGGCTCCTTCCCTACACATGCTGGCTACCTCAAGTAAAATTTGTACTATCCTCTGATAAATTCCCTGCATAAAGTAATCTGTGATTCAGACCTTCTGCCCTGCAAGCATTATTTCTTTAAGCATGGCCACCTTCTCCACCAACCATTCTTTTGTTCTGTAACACTGGCAGTTAACCAGTGTAGTATTTATCTATGTATGCATGTATGCTGGGCTACAGGGAATCCATTTCATTCACAGCCTGGGCATCTTTCTATACAAGAAAACATACCGTACAAGTAGCAGTGCAATATATTCACAGAATGGCAATCTAAATAGAGATGCATTTGGTAATAATTTACTTAAGGATAAGCTGATTGAATATAGGTTCATAGGTTCATATGTAATTCCAAGGCCCTAAAGAGGCCTTTTTCACCTAGCATATTTTTCTGTTTGTGAATGGAATGGATACATGATCCAATGACAAAATAATTTAGGCTTGGCCGTATTTTCCCATTTATAAATAACAGGATATGTTACCCAGGGGATATAATTATCTTAAGGTAGCAGTACACTTACAAGCTACCTCTAATAGGGGTACATTTCTGATTCCCCATCTCCTGGTGAGGTTTGCATTTGAATAGATTCAGGGATGTGCTCTGCTTCACATGGATCAGATCCTGTTCTGTAGTAGGGATAGTCTCTGAGACTCATACCTGTCCTTCCAATGTGTTTGATTTATGTTGCAGCCTAGGTTAAAGTCTTTGGATCAGGTGTTCCTAATGCTGTTAGACTTGTGGATGTGAAGTATGGCCATCAGTACAGGATCAAATGCTGCCTTGTATGCCAGGCATAGACCACCTCTCAGCAGTCCGTAGGAGACTGAGTATAACAATAAGGCTTTGAGGTGATCTACATATTCCTTCCAAGTGGTTTATGCTTTGTATTATTTTTGTGAGGAAACTCTCTGGGTATTTCAGTTCTTGCACATTCTTGGTAAGGTACATACTGAAGGGGGCATTGTACTCTATGATCAGTCTGATGGAGGCTGAGTACAGCAGGGCAATAGCATACCTAAATGTCATGCCCTAACTTATAATCTGTGCAATACAGAATTATTTCCTCACATCAGTAGACACATGAGGGTCAAAAGTCAGGGCACTGTTACATATGTTCCCAAGTCAATAACCACTGGTTCAACTCTTAGGGGTATCTCAACCATGTGGCAATTTACAAGGATGGCCACCTTACCAAAAGATACTAATATGCATTTTTTTGCATACAGTTTTTTACACAGGTTGTTTGTGACAATCCTTCTTGGAGGATATTTGTATCCTTAGAGGATTTTATAATTGTACCGAGTTTACATTCATCCACAAATGTGGTCAACCAGAGACCTTTAATGTTAGCTTCAACTTCAGAGAAATAAATGCCAAAAAGGAGTGGCTCCAGCACGAAGCCCTGAAGGACTCCACCGGTTGCTGCTTTTTGTGGGGGTAGAGCTCCCTATCCTGACATCCAATGTTCTATCTGTAAGTTATTTTGCTATCCAGAAAGTTGCATGAGGATTTTACTCCTACGTTTGTGAGTTCTTTGACAATAACAAAATGGGGAATAGTGCTGAATGCCTTGGCCATGTCAAGATTGGCAGTTTGTACCATCTTGCCCATGTCCATGGCTATAACGGCTTGCTTGTGTTGGATATAGTGTCTGAAGATTTCATGTGTCTTTATTTATAATATACATGATAATTCTTTCCATGGGCTTGCAAATGAGACTAGGCAGACATATGGATCTTTAGTTTCCTGGGTCAGTAACACACTTGTACAGAAGAATAATTGTTGCAGTCCTCCATTCACTGGGTATAAAAGCAGTTTGGTGACTAACATTGAACAGTGATTGTAGAGGCTTGGATTAGTCATGTTTCATACTATTTAGGAAGCATCCCAGGATATTATTAAGGCCGATAGATGCAGTATTATTTTGCCTTGGAGCAAGCAACTCATTCACTTCAACGGCGCACAGGAAGTTTGCACTTTAACTTCCAATGGGGTGGAGCCTTTGCCCTTTGACAGAATCAAATTGCATCTCCACATTTCAAACAAATATTCATATCTCTGGAATAATAACAGTTATGAAAGAAGTATAAATGGCAAAACTCTTCAGCAAAAACTATTTTTACAGTGGTAGTATTTTTTAGGTTCTAGGTCTTAAACTGAATTTTATAAGTTACAGTAAACACAGTAACTATTACATTTGTAATATAAACAATTTACAATATCTTTGTAACCACTCAAGTTACTCACATACTGTCAGCAATATTTTATTCATCTAGATGACAGCTTTCATATAAGGTAAGGAGTTCTGTCTGTGTTACTTGGTTGTTGCAATAGTTAGAAAAATGTGAAAATTATATCTATATAAATTAATGTAATAAAAACAACAGTTAATATCTATTTATCTGCACTAGACAGAGGTCAAATATTAATGCAGTTGAGTTTGCCATCATGTAAGATTTAAGATAAAATATTTTAAAACCTTGAACATAGCATAGTTTTAGAATTATTGATGCAAATATGCACAAGCAATATTTGATGCCTAGAGGTATCAGTAGGAGTTAACTGCAGATGCACTTAGAGGTTTCACTTGGATGTAATGAGTTAAGGACCTGTTCACCGGTGGTAGCTGGGGAAGCTATGGTCGAGGGTATCTGTTGGGGAGGGTGTCTAGGAGGGAAAGTGTGGTGAAGCTGAAGCTAGATGTATCAGCTAGTAGGTTTGCTATATCCTCTTGTTCCATAGGAGTGATTCCATTTATGATCAGTTTGGCACACTGTTGGGTATTACCTTTGAGGTTACAGACATAACTGAAAAGGACTTATGGTTGTCCTTTGCCTGTGTGGCTATCATTGCCTCAAATTTGGCTTTGGTGGACTTGCTAAGACTCCTAAGTTGCTTTCTTATTTTCATGAGAGGTTTCTTGCATTGTTGGTCATTGCCCTTTCTGGGATTTACCATGATCTTCTTCATTTTGTTATATAGCTTGCTGATACTAGGATTCCACTGGGGTAGCTTGTTCTTTGGGGTGGTGTAATGCTTACTTCAGATGGGTACCATTGCCTCAATGCAGTTGTTTACATGATAGTTTAGCATTTCTGTAAATATTTGTATAAAGGTAGTGGAGAATTACTCAGTAATAGGAAGTTAGCTTTGGAATAGTTTCTAAACATTTGAGGGCTAGATGAGGGTTATAGGTTATAGCTTAATTTCAAAGGAAACTGCATTATGGTCCAACCTCACAAGTGAGGATGTTACACATGGATGTGTGCAAAATTCATCCATGTTTTTGAGGGTCAGGTCAAGGATGTTGTCATTCCTAGTGGTCCAAAGCATTTGTACTGACAAAGTCAAAGTATCTCTGGGCCTGTGTATTGGGAGATATGTATGTTTCCCAGTCTATAGTGTCGTAACTGAAGTCACCCAGGACTGTAGTGCTGGGTTCAATGGTGAGTGACTCCAATATGTTTAGGTATATGATATGGGTACTCTGGGTCATAGAGGGGGATCTATATCTAGCAATAATATGGTACGGAACTTTGTTTATGGTGAGTTGGATGTGGATTATGTATAGGACATGAGTGTATAGGACATGAGTGCATAGGACACGAGTGACTTTTAAACTGCACATGCATAATTAGTTACAGGCAGGACAGCCAGCAGCCAACCCCCCCCCCTCCCCTCAGCCATATACTTCTGTTCTTTTATATAATTCTAACCTCTCCTTATCATTCTTCCTATATACTCCTGTTCTTCCTCACGACCCCATAACGTGACTAAACTAGGAAGGGACCTCTCTCTGCTATTACCCGACAGCCCACTAAATAGTGTCTCTAGCATAGCTTACTGTATTGCTTTGCCTACCCCATTTCTGTATCCTTTCCTCTTCACTAGCTCTCAGTTCTTCTTGGACTCACTCACCTATCAACTCTCCTTAGTCATATAGTACCCTTGCTCAGTTTCTTCTCCTCTAGTCATCCTGCCTTCCTTCCCACTAGACTGTGAGCTTTCTTCTACAGTCCTCCATGTTCAGACTTACCTCTGGATCTTTCTCTCTTCACTGATTGTCTTCCACAACACTTCTGCTCTCTTGGCTCTGTTGCTCTCCTGGCTCACCCCTCAGTTATCTCTTTCTCATTAGCTTTACGCAGTAATTACTCCCTATAACTCACCTACCTTGCCTACGCATTATTGATATCTCCCCTGCTTCCTCACATTTTAATTTTCTTGCCTATCTTCATTCTATTTCCACTACTTCCCCTCTTATTCCACTACCTCCAACCACTGAACTCCTCCCCCTATCATATCTCTTCCTACGTACTACCTCTCCTTCTTCTTATAACCTCGCAGTGTTTTTTACCCTATAGTTGCACTTTACCTATGTTCCACTCCCCTCCCCCTCTGCCCCCACGTACTATCCTACCTTATAAGTGTACCCCTAACCTGTGGATGCCATCTTTCTTCTCTTTTACCTCCACCTGGCTGCTGTGCGCCCTGCTCTGGAGCTTGTCTCACAGTAAGAGAGTTAATTTTGTGTGTTTTTATTTGACTGTTCTTTGCTGTATATGTACTTTTTAATGTTTTGACTGACATATACTTGCTCATTCCTATAGTTGTCTCTGTAGACGTTGGTATTATCAGAGCGTAGTACTTGCTAATTGTTAAGCATATTTTTGGTACAAACGCTTGTTTTCAAACTTTTTTATTTTTTCATTGCTGCCTCACACAACCTCGTGGCAACTGCTGAAGTGGCAAACACTGTTACATTTTGGGCATTGAGCCTGTGAAGACAAAATATCTTAGGTTTGTTTACTCGTACTAATGAATTATTGATGCAGTGCTCAACATTCCCTGATAATATACTTTATTATATCCTGCATATAGTCGCTTAGACTATATTTGCACCCTCAACCTACGCAGAGCTGGAATCACGGCTTAATCGTCAAAATAATCCTATATCTTGGATCTTACACTCCCACCGTATTTACCCGAGATAGGGTGCAACTATCCTTATTAGTACGACATTGAGCCCCTACATCTAATTGTTTACTGGCATACTGTGCTCGCATAGGTGTTTTCACTCGAACGGGTCTTATACTTGTAGCGTATTCTGTGTAAGAGTGCTACTTTCTACATCATACACCACTGAGTCCCTATGTGTAAGCATTTTATAGCTTTCTAGAGCTTGCCTAGCTGCCACAAACAGTCCCTGAAACTGGGTTGTGTAACGCTCCGCTTTTCTAACGGAGCCGTCATAATTTTTTACCTCCTTTTAAGCAGTTAAGGCCATCCCAAGCTGAATTTCAACACACCTCCTTACTTTACTTAACTTTGTCCAGCAGTATAATGCCTCTTCCTGTGAGCGATTGATACATGGTGGATGCCTAGCCACTTTAATTGGCCCCTATATCTAGGGGTGCAACGCTCTGTTGTCACTCGCAGAGCCACTACATTCAACTGCCTAGCAATTTATTATAATATAATTTAGCTGATACAACGAACTTTACAGGCATTGTCCAGTAGGATATAACCTCTTTCCTGAATATAGTAAATTATTTAGTATAGGATCCCCATTACATAGTTTAGTTCTAACACCCTCAGCATTCCCCTTTCTACTCTCCCAGCCGCATCAACATTGGCATTGAAATATGCAATTGCGCCATATAACTGGCAAGTATAGTAGCCTGCATCTAGCGACTCTCTTACAGTAGACCTCTATCAACTGACTTTCATCCCCTCTACTTAACCCCTTCACATTGCGTATTGCAAAGTGTCTCTAAAATTAACTACTAATTTTCTTTTTAGTATTATAAGAATACTTAGTAAGTGATGTTACTGTGAACTACTCATGTCTAACTGTGTATTCAAGAAGGATTTGGAACTAATCATATTTGCTGTTATTGTTAAGTATTTTTGCTGATTCACAAAGGGATTATCTTCTCCCAATGTTATTACAGCTCCTTGCCTAACTGGGTTTACTGCTTATGCCTAGCATTGACCTGAATTTATGGTTATAACTAGCTCTATTTGCAGTTATGGAAGTGTGATGAAGTTACAATGTGTTGTAATAACTGTGGTTACATTTGTATCTGTGCTTGTGCTACATTTTTATCTGCTCTTTAATTTTGTACTGTCTGCCTTACCACCTTTTCTCTCTTTATATATATTATCAGCTCTGTGTTCCAGTCTATCCCTGCGCCAAACACCTGTACCTACCCAGTTGGATGCCTCTGAACACCTGTGCTAACTAAGGGAATAACTAACAGCTCCCTGAGAGACTTTTTTCCTTTGTAAAAGTGAAAGTATGTATTGATTCAGACAGATATAAATTCCATCCATTTGGTTGTTTAGACTCTCCTAACCTAGTCAAGCCTCACAGGCAGGACAGCCAGCAGCCAACCCCCCCCCCCCTCAGCCATATACTTCTGTTCTTTTATATAATTCTTACCTCTCCTTATCCTTCTTCCTATATACTCCTGTTCTTCCTCACGACCCCATAACGTGACTAAACTAGGAAGGGACCTCTCTTTGCTATTACCCGACAGCACACTAAATAGTGTCTCTAGCATAGCTTACTGTAATGCTTTGCCTACCCCATTTCTGTATCCTTTCCTCTTCACTAGCTCTCAGTTCTTCTTGGACTCACTCACCTATCAACTCTCCTTAGTCATATAGTACCCTTGCTCAGTTTCTTCTCCTCTAGTCATCCTGCCTTCCTTCCCACTAGACTGTGAGCTTTCTTCTACAGTCCTCCATGTTCAGACTTACCTCTGGATCTTTCTCTCTTCACTGATTGTCTTCCACAACACTTCTGCTCTCTTGGCTCTGTTGCTCTCCTGGCTCACCCCTCAGTTATCTCTTTCTCATTAGCTTTACGCAGTAATTACTCCCTATAACTCACCTACCTTGCCTACACATTATTGATATCTCCCCTGCTTCCTCACATTTTAATTTTCTTGCCTATCTTCATTCTATTTCCACTACTTCCCCTCTTATTCCACTACCTCCAACCACTGAACTCCTCCCCTATCATATCTCTTCCTCATACTACCTCTCCTTCTTCTTATAACCTCGCAGTGTTTTTTACCCTATAGTTGCACTTTACCTATGTTCCACTCCCCTCCCCCTCTGCCCCCACGTACTATCCTACCTTATAAGTGTACCCCTAACCTGTGGACGCCATCTTTCTTCTCTTTTACCTCCACCTGGCTGCTGTGCGCCCTGCTCTGGAGCTTGTCTCACAGTAAGAGAGTTAATTCTGTGTGTTTTTATTTGACTGTTCTTTGCTGTATATGTACTTTTTAATGTTTTGACTGACATATACTTGCTCATTCCTATAGTTGTCTCTGTAGACATTGGTATTATCAGAGTGTAGTACTTGCTAATTGTTAAGCATATTTTTGGTACAAACGCTTGTTTTCAAACTTTTTTATTTTTTCATTGCTGCCTCACACAACCTCGTGGCAACTGCTGAAGTGGCAAACACTGTTACATTTTGGGCATTGAGCCTGTGAAGACAAAATATCTTAGGTTTGTTTACTCGTACTAATGAATTATTGATGCAGTGCTCAACATTCCCTGATAATATACTTTATTATATCCTGCATATAGTCGCTTAGACTATATTTGCACCCTCAACCTACGCAGAGCTGGAATCACGGCTTAATCGTCAAAATAATCCTATATCTTGGATCTTACACTCCCACCGTATTTACCCGAGATAGGGTGCAACTATCCTTATTAGTACGACATTGAGCCCCTACATCTAATTGTTTACTGGCATACTGTGCACGCATAGGTGTTTTCACTCGAACGGGTCTTATACTTGTAGCGTATTCTGTGTAAGAGTGCTACTTTCTACATCATACACCACTGAGTCCCTATGTGTAAGCATTTTATAGCTTTCTAGAGCTTGCCTAGCTGCCACAAACAGTCCCTGAAACTGGGTTGTGTAACGCTCCGCTTTTCTAACGGAGCCGTCATAATTTTTTACCTCCTTTTAAGCAGTTACGGCCATCCCAAGCTGAATTTCAACACACCTCCTTACTTTACTTAACTTTGTCCAGCAGTATAATGCCTCTTCCTGTGAGCGATTGATACGTGGTGGATGCCTAGCCACTTTAATTGGCCCCTATATCTAGGGGTGCAACGCTCTGTTGTCACTCACAGAGCCACTACATTCAACTGCCTAGCAATTTATTATAATATAATTTAGCTGATACAACGAACTTTACAGGCATTGTCCAGTAGGATATAACCTCTTTCCTGAATATAGTAAATTATTTAGTATAGGATCCCCATTACATAGTTTAGTTCTAACACCCTCAGCATTCCCCTTTCTACTCTCCCAGCCGCATCAACATTGGCATTGAAATGTGCAATTGCGCCATATAACTGGCAAGTATAGTAGCCTGCATCTAGCAACTCTCTTACAGTAGACCTCTATCAACTGACTTTCATCCCCTCTACTTAACCCCTTCACATTGCGTATTGCAAAGTGTCTCTAAAATTAACTACTAATTTTCTTTTTAGTATTATAAGAATACTTAGTAAGTGATGTTACTGTGAACTACTCATGTCTAACTGTGTATTCAAGAAGGATTTGGAACTAATCATATTTGCTGTTATTGTTAAGTATTTTTGCTGATTCACAAAGGGATTATCTTCTCCCAATGTTATTACAGCTCCTTGCCTAACTGGGTTTACTGCTTATGCCTAGCATTGACCTGAATTTATGGTTATAACTAGCTCTATTTGCAGTTATGGAAGTGTGATGAAGTTACAATGTGTTGTAATAACTGTGGTTACATTTGTATCTGTGCTTGTGCTACATTTTTATCTGCTCTTTAATTTTGTACTGTCTGCCTTACCACCTTTTCTCTCTTTATATATATTACCAGCTCTGTGTTCCAGTCTATCATCGCGCCAAACACCTGTACCTACCCAGTTGGATGCCTCTGAACACCTGTGCTAACTAAGGGAATAACTAACAGCTCCCTGAGAGACTTTTTTCCTTTGTAAAAGTGAAAGTATGTATTGATTCAGACAGATATAAATTCCATCCATTTGGTTGTTTAGACTCTCCTAACCTAGTCAAGCCTCACAGGCAGGACAGCCAGCAGCCAACCCCCCCCCCTCCCTCAGCCATATACTTCTGTTCTTTTATATAATTCTTACCTCTCCTTATCCTTCTTCCTATATACTCCTGTTCTTCCTCACGACCCCATAACGTGACTAAACTGGGAAGGGACCTCTCTTTGCTATTACCCGACAGCCCACTAAATAGTGTCTCTAGCATAGCTTACTGTAATGCTTTGCCTACCCCATTTCTGTATCCTTTCCTCTTCACTAGCTCTCAGTTCTTCTTGGACTCACTCACCTATCAACTCTCCTTAGTCATATAGTACCCTTGCTCAGTTTCTTCTCCTCTAGTCATCCTGCCTTCCTTCCCACTAGACTGTGAGCTTTCTTCTACAGTCCTCCATGTTCAGACTTACCTCTGGATCTTTCTCTCTTCACTGATTGTCTTCCACAACACTTCTGCTCTCTTGGCTCTGTTGCTCTCCTGGCTCACCCCTCAATTATCTCTTTCTCATTAGCTTTACACAGTAATTACTCCCTATAACTCACCTACCTTGCCTATGCATTATTGATATATCCCCTGCTTCCTCACATTTTAATTTTCTTGCCTATCTTCATTCTATTTCCACTACTTCCCCTCTTATTCCACTACCTCCAACCACTGAACTCCTCCCCCTATCATATCTCTTCCTACGTACTACCTCTCCTTCTTCTTATAACCTCGCAGTGTTTTTTACCCTATAGTTGCACTTTACCTATGTTCCACTCCCCTCCCCCTCTGCCCCCACGTACTATCCTACCTTATAAGTGTACCCCTAACCTGTGGACGCCATCTTTCTTCTCTTTTACCTCCACCTGGCTGCTGTGCGCCCTGCTCTGGAGCTTGTCTCACAGTAAGAGAGTTAATTTTGTGTGTTTTTATTTGACTGTTCTTTGCTGTATATGTACTTTTTAATGTTTTCACTGACATATACTTGCTCATTCCTATAGTTGTCTCTGTAGACGTTGGTATTATCAGAGCGTAGTACTTGCTAATTGTTAAGCATATTTTTGGTACAAACGCTTGTTTTCAAACTTTTTTATTTTTTCATTGCTGCCTCACACAACCTCGTGGCAACTGCTGAAGCAGCAAACACTGTTACTTTTTGGGCATTGAGCCTGTGAAGACAAAATATCTTAGGTTTGTTTACTCGTACTAATGAATTATTGATGCAGTGCTCAACATTCCCTGATAATATACTTTATTATATCCTGCATATAGTCGCTTAGACTATATTTGCACCCTCAACCTACGCAGAGCTGGAATCACGGCTTAATTGTCAAAATAATCCTATATCTTGGATCTTACACTCCCACCGTATTTACCCGAGATAGGGTGCAACTATCCTTATTAGTACGACATTGAGCCCCTACATCTAATTGTTTACTGGCATACTGTGCTCGCATAGGTGTTTTCACTCGAACGGGTCTTATACTTGTAGCGTATTCTGTGTAAGAGTGCTACTTTCTACATCATACACCACTGAGTCCCTATGTGTAAGCATTTTATAGCTTTCTAGAGCTTGCCTAGCTGCCACAAACAGTCCCTGAAACTGGGTTGTGTAACGCTCCGCTTTTCTAACGGAGCCGTCATAATTTTTTACCTCCTTTTAAGCAGTTACGGCCATCCCAAGCTAAATTTCAACACACCTCCTTACTTTACTTAACTTTGTCCAGCAGTATAATGCCTCTTCCTGTGAGCGATTGATACGTGGTGGATGCCTAGCCACTTTAATCGGCCCCTATATCTAGGGGTGCAACACTCTGTTGTCACTCGCAGAGCCACTACATTCAACTGCCTAGCAATTTATCATAATATAATTTAGCTGATACAATGAACTTTACAGGCATTGTCCAGTAGGATATAGCCTCTTTCCTGAATATAGTAAATTATTTAGTATAGGATCCCCATTACATAGTTTAGTTCTAACACCCTCAGCATTCCCCTTTCTACTCTCCCAGCCGCATCAACACTGGCATTGAAATATGCAATTGCGCCATATAACTGGCACGTATAGTAGCCTGCATCTAGCGACTCTCTTACAGTAGACCTCTATCAACTGACTTTCATCCCCTCTACTAAACCCCTTCACATTGCGTATTGCAAAGTGTCTCTAAAATTAACTACTAATTTTCTTTTTAGTATTATAAGAATACTTAGTAAGTGATGTTACTGTGAACTGCTCATGTCTAACTGTGTATTCAAGAAGAATTTGGAACTAATCATATTTGCTGTTATTGTTAAGTATTTTTGCTGGTTCACAAAGGGATTATCTTCTCCCACTGTTATTACAGCTCCTTGCCTAACTGGGTTTACTGCTTATGCTTAGCATTGACCTGAATTTATGGTTATAACTAGCTCTATTTGCAGTTATGGAAGTGTGATGAAGTTACAATGTGTTGTAATAACTGTGGTTACATTTGTATCTGTGCTTGTGCTACATTTTTATCTGCTCTTTAATTTTGTACTGTCTGCCTTACCACCTTTTCTCTCTTTATATATATTACCAGCTCTGTGTTCCAGTCTATCCCTGCGCCAAACACCTGTAACTACCCAGTTGGATGCCTCTGAACACCTGAGCTAAGGGAATAACTAACAGCTCCCTGAGAGACTTTTTTCCTTTGTAAAAGTGAAAGTATGTATTGATTCAGACAGATTTAAATTCCATCCATTTGGTTGTTTAGACTCTCCTATCCTAGTCAAGCCTCACAGGCAGGACATCCAGCAGCCAACCCCCCCCCCTCCCCTCAGCCATATACTTCTGTTCTTTTATATAATTCTTACCTCTCCTTATCCTTCTTCCTATATACTCCTGTTCTTCCTCACGACCCCATAACGTGACTAAACTAGGAAGGGACCTCTCTTTGCTATTACCCGACAGCACACTAAATAGTGTCTCTAGCATAGCTTACTGTATTGCTTTGCCTACCCCATTTCTGTATCCTTTCCTCTTCACTAGCTCTCAGTTCTTCTTGGACTCACTCACCTATCAACTCTCCTTAGTCATATAGTACCCTTGCTCAGTTTCTTCTCCTCTAATCATCCTGCCTTTCTTCCCACTAGACTGTGAGCTTTCTTCTACAGTCCTCCATGTTCAGACTTACCTCTGGATCTTTCTCTCTTCACTGATTGTCTTCCACAACACTTGTGCTCTCTTGGCTCTTCCCGCTCCGTTCGCCCTCCGGGCTCACTCCGCTCCCCTACCCTGCCCCCAATTCCCACTACTCCTGCATTTATCCCTCTACTAGACACACCCCCACTTCACAGACTCCAATCAAATATACCTCATCATTAACACCCTCAACCCCTTTGTTATCACTTCACACCCACTCATTACCTAACTTTACTTCTCCTCTACCTCTGACAGTCATTCTTCTTCTTCTCATTTGTGTCAGTAATTTAAACCTTATTACCTCTTTCATCACCCATACCTTAAAAATGTACACATTACTAATTCCTCCACAACTCCAATTACTGATCTGGATCTCTCTCATACCTCCTCTAGCTACAACCTATCTCCTAACTTCATATGAACATCCAATCCACTACTCCCTGACCTTTCCCTCCTTACACACCTCTACACCTATATTCCCTTTATACTCAACCTCCATAAACCTAACTTATAAAGCCAGCTACCAACTAGCCAAATACCACAGACTTGTACATATCAAGTTTAACAATCTCAAAACCAAAAAATCACTAGTTTGTTCTGGAAGCCTCTCCAGCCCAAACACTTTATACTTATCCATGCCCTATTGGATGGAGACATTCATCCCAACCCCGGCCCTCAACATACCTATTCTCTAGGATATACTAATCAATCCATAACTAGTACCCTCTTACCTACCAAACCAGGCAACTCACTCACTGTAGCTCATGTCAATATACGTAGTATTTGCAACAAAATTCATCAAATCTACGCCCTCTTAGATATCCACCAATTTGACTTACTTTGCCTATCTGAAACATGGCTTAAACCTAACATTAAAGACAATGAAATTACCCCACCTGGGTACAATATTACAAGACATGACTGCCTAGCCAAAAAGGGAGGAGGAGTGGCTATCCTATATAAAGCTAACCTTCAAATCAGTAATATAAATCTCAACCTACCCCCAGACATTAGTTCTGAAATTATTAGCTTAAAGCTCCTACTCAACCAAAGCAAAGCCATAAATATTATTTGTACATATCTCCCCCCAGGAAATAACACTGACATTCTAGAAAATACCCTTAACTGGCTCTCCTCTAACCTCCCACAAGAGACAATTATCCTAGGTGACGTAAATATTGATTGGAATACCTGTAAAAGCACAAACCCCACCTCCCATATAAACCTATATGGCTTCTCACAACTCATTAACAGCCCTACCAGAACTAATAAAATCAATAATCACGAAACTACCTTAGACTGGATACTTACTAATAGCCCACAACATACCTATAAATCTGGTACCCTTCCAGATGATCTAAGTGACCATTCACTAACTTACGTAATTAGACATAGAACAAACCTAAATCTTCCTAATACTTTCCTAACATTACGTTCAAAAAAGCAATTTAACTCAGAACTCTTTCTAGCTGAACTAAAACAATGTAATTGGTCTCCACTAAAACTTCTTCCCCTTAATGAAGCAGTAGAATTCTTCAATTCCACATTCCTATCCATCCTAGACCATCATGCACCTCTACGTACTATTAGAACCAAAGCTAAACCAGCCCCCTGGCTCACCAATGACACTAGGCAAAAAGTCATTCTTAGAAATAATTCCTGGGCAAAATAGCGTGCTACTAGGAATCTGACTGACCGCCAAACCTTCAGAGAACTTAGAAACAGTACAAAAAAGGCCATTGTGACAGACAAAAAGAAGTATTTTCTCCTATTTCAGCAAACCTCAAATAAGCAACCTAAACAATTCTGGACTAGTATTAACAATCTTCTTTCCCCAGGCCAATTTATTACCCCCAACCCACTAGGCTCCAATCCTGAACATCCCTCACAAACAGCTAATGCCTTTAACTCATTCTTTACAAGTGCTATCCAAACTCTAGCTAGTCACCTATCCCCCAACACTTCTAACCTGCTTACATCTTCTACTACTCCACCTCCTTCTTTTCATTTTGAACCAATTCCTACCTCCTTCATCTTCTCACTTCTTCATAAACTAAAACCTACCACCCCTTCGGCTGACAGACTCCCTGCTGAGTTCCTTCAAATAGGTGCCAAAGCTATCACCTATCCCATCTCTATACTTTTAAATAGATCTATAATTGAAGGAACTGTTCCTTCTATCTGGAAAATATCTCATATTATTCCACTCCACAAAGGTGGGAACTCCAATGACTTCTCTAACTACCCTCCAATAGCACTCCTATCCCCTCTCGCAAAAATATTGGAAAAATGCATACAAAAACAACTACTAAACCACCTTCTCCAAAACAACCTACTTGCCTCCTGTCAGCATGGATTCATACCTTCCCACAGCACCACCACTGCATTGCTCTCCTTCACTAACTCCATTAACTATAACCGCAATAACAATAGACTATCATCTGCACTCTTCATTGACTTATCTAAAGCTTTCGATATGGTCAATCACCAACTTCTTCTGCATATTCTTACTTATCTCTCACTCGATTCTCCTTCCATAACTTGGTTCACATCTTACTTAGATAACCGACAACAAGCAGTTCTTTGGAAAAACTCTCTATCTGATCACCTTCCTATCTCTGTAGGGGTTCCTCAAGGCTCTATCCTAGGCCCCCTACTATTTTCCATTTTTATTAATGACCTTCAAACAGCTATCCCAAACACTACCTGCATTCAATATGCTGATGACTCTACAATAATCTGTACAGCCACCTCTCAAACTGAACTCCAGTCTATTACCCAAAAAGCTTTTAACACCGTTGAACAATGGTTCTCTCAACACTGCCTGCTCCTTAACCCTAAGAAAACTAAACTGCTACTATTCTCACCAAGCCGAAAGTCTACCCCTATTCATTTCACTCTCACTTCCAACAATGGTACTCTTATCTCTCCGGATCTAACCACTAAGCTATTAGAAATAACTATTGACAGCAATCTCAACTTTGATTCTCACATCAACAATACAATAAAATTAGTTAACAAAAAAATAGGTTCGCTATATAGAATTAAACCCTTCCTCACTCCACTAGCTAGGACCACAATAGCTAGAATGCACCTAATATCTACTCTACTCTATGCCTCACCTATATTTACCAAGCTCTCTAAAAATAACCTAATAATCAATAAACTAATAACATCCAATAATAATATTGCTAGATTTGCTACAGGATCCCCCTTCAGAACCCATCACTGCCTGAACCTAAAACAACTAGGATGGCTCAAACTCCCTAACCACCTCAAACTCCAACAGCTTACTATAGTGCACAAGACCCTTTACCAACCTAACAAAACCCCAACACTTACCAGTCTCATTATACCATACAATAACCTGAGACACCTACGCTCTTCAAACAAACTTTTGATCAATACTACTAAAACTAACAATGTAGCAGGTGGTTCACTGTTTTCCAATGCTGTTGGAAAAATATGGAATAAACTACCCACTGAGATCACATCTCTCACGTCTCTCCCACTGTTTAAAAAGAATCTAAAACTGTATTTCAATAATCACTGTCTATGCTCTTGTACTAACCCAGACTAACCCTGTCTCCTCTTTCTTTTCTCTTTCTCTTTCTCTTCTCTTTTCATTTCTACTCTCCCTATAACACTAATACCTTTCCCTACTCACCTTAAAGCATTTTTAGCAAACTTTATGTTATATTTATTGTAATTACTATGTATGATGTTACTATGTATGGTTTTACCTGTTTCATGCTACTATAATCATTGTTTAACAATTATATAAACCTGTAATAAATACTGCAGCTTTTCTCCCCGGGCCTCTACTGAAAATGGACATATATCCAGCTAGACTAGCCCGGTCAACAAATGTAAAATAAAATAAAATAAATAAATAAATAAATAGTTACAAATGTGCATATGCAAACATTTCTTATTGAATTATAAATTACATAAGGCTGAAATAGAAAAGTAAATGAATAGGTGGTACGGAATGGAGGAGCACTGAGGGTAAAAGGGCTCAAGTCTGAGTGGGCACTAATTGCTACTGGCTATTAGTGGCTTAGAGTGGGAGTGGACAGCTGGCCTCATGATGAGTGCAGTTATGTTATAAGGGGGTGACTAAAGCATTTATCTACTGATCTGTCTTGCAAAAGGGCTGTTTAATTCTGGATTGTTTGTAATTAGAGATGTTACAGATGTCAGGTGGGAGTGAATCCCACAGTATGGGTGCTACTACACAAAAGGTGTGCTCTGTAGCGGATAGTGTGGCTCAAGATCTTTCAAATATGTGAGACATTGTTGGCCAGAAAACAGAGCTGCTATGACATATCTCTATTAGTTAGTCTGTTACCTAACAGGGGAGCAGAGTCGCTGTAGACTGTTTTGTGGATGAGGCAGAGGAGGAGTGATTGGCATGATCTTACCAAGGAGAAGCATGAATCAGCACATTTTGTTGGAGAGGGTTTGTACAGGTTTAATATTTTTAGTGAATGAGTATGTGAGTAGAACTAGGACATTTTCAAGTTGAGGCTGTAAGACATTTTTGCAGATGGCTTTTCTTCCATCAGTGTGAGAAAGTATGAGATTTGAAAACAACCAAAAAAGATTGTGACTGATTTTGTCTTTTATGTTGTCAGCATGGAGTAGCATGCTTAGGCAGGGATCAGGTGTTATCCAAAGGTACTTAAAGGAAGTTATGTGCTCAATGTTGTGCCAAATGTAGGAGACAGGGTTGGGAAGGAGTAGAGTGTGGCTGGCTTTTGTAGGACCTAATTATCATGAATTTAGTTTTTTCAGGATTCATTGTGGGCTGTTTATTGGACAGCCATGCCAATTTATTGAGATATTTTAACAGCTGTGGAGAATGTTTTCGTAGTTGGTAAAAGAGTGACAAAAGATGACATCATCAGCATAGAGACCGGTGTTCATATCTAGGCAAAGTGAGTTAATGAAGATGTTGAGAGCAAGGGCAAGGATTAGAGCCTGATCATGGTTCAAATGGGGCCCTAGGCAATGGATCCCCCCACCACCATTCCAGTGTCCAGTGATTTGGCTATTTCCCCCCAGTTACCATAAACACTGTTCAGACCTCTCGGTGTGCTTGGCTATGTCCCCCAGTTACCATAAATGCTGTTCAGACCTCTCAGTGTGCATGGCTATGTCCCCCAGTTACCATAAACACTGTTCAGACCTCTCGGTGTGCATGGCTATGTCCCCCAGTTACCATAAACACTGTTCAGACCTCTCAGTGTACACACTATTTTCTTCTTTACTTCTACAAGAATTACAGATTTGGCTTTACTTAATCATAGGATCATAGGACCATAGGAAGTTACTAGGCTATTGGCCCTGAGGCTCTTTCAAGCCTGGCCAGGAATTTAGCCCATGTTCCGACAGGTCAGCACCCAATGCCCCTGTCCAGCAGGGACACAGGTGGAATCTCAGGGGTGTATTTTCTGTTCTCCATCCAGTTATTCAGGTTGCACTTAAAAACAGGTTAATGAGGTGCTCTTCTTGATATGAATAGGGAGACTCTGGGACACAAATCTGTCACGCCAACAAGTCCTATTGATGTCATAGATTAGGTTGAGGTTGTGTGCACAAGTTACTCGAGTGGAGTTTGACTTGCGGATATGCAGCAATCCCATCAAGGCAGGGTCTGAGATTCCTTTGTATGCCAGACAGAGGTCACCTCTGAGGAGTGTGTAGGAGACTGAATAGAGACAAGGCATTTAAAACATTTATTTCAGATTTTATAGCACAAACACTGATAACTATTTGCTAAACAAAGCAATATAGTCTCACAATGAAAATAGTCTAAGCATGAACAGTAAACTTGCTCTTGAAACTCAAATTTATTGAAACTGCATTGAAACCCACATGCAAATAAGATGCATCTGGCCAGTGGTGGATTAAGTTTACCTTTGGGCTGTTTGAAAGCATAGGCCTCTTGAACTCATTTTTAGGACCATGTATACATGCATGTGTTCTTTGATTCAGCATCCTGATTTTACTCTTTGTATAATACAGAACCATGTGTTAGTGTGTTTAAAATTTGTAGCTTTGAACATTTTTCCTGTAAGCATTGAAACAAAATGTATGAACCAATGATGGCAAAACTACCCATTTCAGAATATTTCAACCATAAAAGGCCACTCGGACTTCTGTCATTACAGTCCACCAATATCAGTCAATATGCACAATCTCTGCAGAAGTAAAAGTCATCTGAATAAGTCCATGTCAAAGAGATCTGTAACTAATGAAGAGGTTGCTACTGGCAAACAACTTTACATTTCCGTGTTTTATCTACAAATTCAGTTTCTGCTGCCCTTGAAGAATAAATTGCCTATTGCCTATATTACATTAAGAAAAATGGTAAATTAGTAATATTGCAATAAGGAATGGCTGGTAAACCAGCAACAGGTTCATAGTTACTAGGCATCTCATCCAAAGGAGGACACACTTAGGAGAGTAACACCCCCACTGCCCCTTAAAGTGCGCCAAAGTATTAGCAATCCATCTACATGGTGTGGGAGTAAAACCCACAGCCTTCTGCACCAAAGACAAATATGCAACCTGTCATGCTAGTGCTAATAACATTACCTCCAAACTCCATAGCAAAAACACTGATGGCAATTTGCTAAAAAAAAAAAAAAAACACTTGCACAATGAAGCAGACTTAGCATGACCATTTGAAAAAGCATTCCTGATGAGCAGTCTGATAGCTGTGTAGAGGATTCAGGTTTTTGTCTCTTGTAACCAAGGTACAGGGTTTGAGCCCAAGCAAGTTAATTAACTAACCTGTCACACACACCATGTCTCCTCCCTCCTCTCTCATGGCATAGCAATGCGGCCAAGTTCTGTAGTTAAATGTGAGCAAAAGCAGTAGTAAGCTCCAATGTTTAACTTTGTGTGTGTGTGTTGTGCACTGATGGACACAGAGTGTATCCTAGTAATGCAAGTTTTATTAATTGTTTAACTAAAATTAAAAGTTGTGGCAGTCCCCCAGCCAATGGGCCCTAGGCAGCTGCCTAGGTCACATAGTGTTGGATCTGGCTCTGGCAAAAATAGATCCTTGTGGGACATCAGGTAAGACTGGATGAGCAGGAGATAAACAGCCATTACATTTAAAAGATTTGGCCCTATTGGTGGGTTAGCTGCAGCACCATTGTATTATGAAGGATCCAACACTGGCATGTGTGAGGGATTGGCATAGAAGTGTGTTGTTAACCAAGCCAAAGGCTTTCATAAGTTCTATGATCACTGCTCCTGTAAGGAGGCCTTGACTTGTGATAGTGGATATAGAGACAGCAATACGTTTGTTCTTTATGAAGCCATGCTGATGTGAGTAAAAGGCATTTTATTTATAGAGAAAGGTAGGAAGTTGATTGTACATGCCTTTTGTAGGAGTTTACCAACATGAAATGAAATAAGCCAAAAGTCTGCACTACGTGAAGGACTGATTATTTTTGGGAAAATGTGATTATAGCTTTTTTTTTTTCCATAGCCCTGAAAAACTTCTATTGACAGAGATACAGACAGAGAAATAGACACAAGCTGCAGATTAGGTAAAAGTATTTGATAATCATAGCAGAAGTATTTGGTAATCATAGCGGAAGTATTTGGTAATTACAGCTATATGTTTCTTTGAGAATCGGGAGAGCAAACCATCGGTTTCTGGTGGACCTGTGCTGAGAGCTTCTGCAGAACGTAATTTGTTTCTTTCTTGGAGATTTGTTGGCAGTAGAATTTGGGTACGTAAGCTTCTAGGATAGAGTGATCTACAGGAGAAAGGAGGCTGAATTTGATAGTAAAGTTAGAGGCAATGATGTGATGGAGTATAGGCTGTGTTTTTGTGTGGCAAGTGATGCTGTTGACCTCTTTCCACAACATTCAAGGACTGAAAATGATAGAGAATTGCCTGTTGTGGTGGTGGATAGCTGTGTCTCTGGGAATACCTTTTATTGGCTTTGGCACTATAAATACCTTTTATTAGCTTTACTGTGTAGGCCAACATAAATGGTGTGGCTATACGAGAGAAGGGCTTTGTTTTCTTACTTGCCAGGCTAAGTCTTCATCTGAGTATTTGTAGGAGTTCTGAGTTGAGCCAGGGTAGATGAGAAACCCTATGTAAACAGAGTATTTTTGGGAATAATTAATGTTGTATGCATCAAAGGGCTTAGATGTAAATGGAAGCTGCATCATTGAGGCTGAGAAGGTGGTTGCCAGTTAACATTTCTAATGGTAGCATTAGCTGCGTGGGTGGTGTTGGTGGGATTACTATGGACTTGGTAGAGTACTGTTGGGCTTTTAGGTTTTTTAAAGTGTATTTACAAGTAACGGCAGAGTGGTCACTAATGTTAGGATGGTGAAATGTAGTGGTGATGATGAAATAAGGTTGGTTAATTACTAGAACATCTAGAACGGTTCCTGTGTTTCTGATGGGATTACTTCAGAGCTCTTTGATTATGTGGTATAGGTTAAGGTCCGAGGGGATGCTATCAAGGGAGTGTTTACTTTATCCAAGAAAGATGATGATGAGGTCACCCAAGATTAGATTGTGTTTGCGCATTTGTTTATGTGTAGTGTTTCTATCAGATGTCAAAAAAGATTAAGTGAAACAAGTAAAGGGTAATAAAATATGGGGGTCTATATTAAAATCGCGAAGCTGCTTTACATCGAACGCCTCTTCAGCGACACAGAAAGACCGAATGCACTGAACCGCCAATGGTCAAAACAGCAATTTCTTTCCCTGGGAAAGAAATCGCTAGTACTACACACACACACACACACACACACACACACACACACACACACACACACACAATTTAAAACATAACTAAGTGGGGGGGCCTCATCACCCACACCCCCCGATGTGGGGGGCTGTGCACCCCACACACTCCTAACTAAATATATCCACTCTGAGATCGCACTATAGTGGGGTAAAGGACAATGCTACAGCTCAGGCCAAGTGATTTTTTTTCCCCTGGGAAAATATCTCTGGCCTGAGCCTTTGCCATTTTCAGACTTTGGGCTATATGTGTCGGCAAAGCGGCATTCGCTGTAATGTTGTTTCACTAATTTAATATAGACCCAAAATATGGCTATGGTTAAAAGTTTGTTTCTAGTGAGAGAGACATCGACAATGATCCAGTCTGGACTGAGATGCACTCACAAGGATGATGTGGAAATGATCTTCCATTGCACGGAATGCTTAGTAATCAATAAGCAGCCTCTGACTTTGTGGGTAGCAGGCCACTGAATTTCAACATTGCTGTGGCTGAAGCCATGTTTCAGTAAGCATACAGGTGTCTAAGCTTTGATGTGTGAGTCAAAGTTGGATTTGGTCCAACCTTATGTGCGAAACAATCATTAAATATTTAGGTTTGGTTGTGCATATAGGCTCATAGGTGTTTACTAGGCTAATGACCACAAGGGCCTTTTTAAGCCATGTATCCCAAATTTCTGGCAAGTTCTGATACCCTTGATAAGTGTAAGCAGGGGCCTGGGAGATGAACAATTTACAGGTTGCCTGTGTCCATTAGAGACATAGGTGCCAGACCACAGATGAATTTCTGGTTCCCCATCCAATTGTCCAAGTTGCACTTGAATTGGGTTAGGGAGTAACTCTGCTTCACATGGATGGGGAGTCTGTTCCATAGACAGGATAGTCTCTGGGATACATATCTGTCTCTCCAACATGTCTTATTTATATCACAGGCAAGGTTTAAGTCTTTATAATGGGCAATCCAGATGCTAGTTCCTTTGTGGCTATGCAGGAAGTTCATCGGAGTGAGGTCTGACAATGCCCTGTATGCCAGGCATAGATATTCCCTCTAAAGCCTGTAGGTGACAGAATACAGGGACAGGGCTTTGAGGTGGTCTGCATAGGATATTTTACTTATGCCCTGTATTCCTTCAGTGAGGAATCTCTGTGAATGTCCATTTGTTGGATATGCGTGGTTAGGTACATACCAAAGGGAGAACCGTACTCAATTATATGTCTGATGAATGTCCAATACAGTGGAACAATGACTTCTTCAGACTTAGATGCCATACCTTTGTTTATATGTTGCACAGCACAGAATGATTTACTCACTACTATAGACACTTGATGGTCAAAGGCTAGATTACTTACTATGTGTGTCACTAAGTACCTGACTAGTGGGTCAACTCTAAGGAGTGTGTTGTCAATATGATAGTTACCAGGAATAGATGACATCCCAAAGGATACTATTATGCATTTCTTGGCATTTAGTTTTTGTCCATGGCTTGTTCTGCAGGGTGCTGGAGTTGGAGAGGTTGTTAATGTAAGACCTGGTTGGGTTTGGATATATTCACAAAATATTATCAGTGTTGTGAATATATATACATTTTTGAGAGAGGATGTTTTCTGGGCATTTGTGTGTGAATAGTAGAGTTAAATTTGGTTTAATTAAAATGTAATTTGATTTTAATTTAATTAGAATTGATATAACAACAAGTATCCTATTTTCTTGTTTATTTTTACCAGTTATTGCTTATTCTTACCATTTATTGCACTTTTTATTGTCTGCTGCCTACTTTTACTGTATTCTATTGCTATATACTAATCTGAACTGTTGTACTGCAACTGTCTGCCTTACTGACCCTGTTAAATCACTTTTGTTACTGCCTCACTGTTTGTAAAGCTTTTTTAGCTAGTTTCACTGTGTGAAAGGTATTAATTGGAAATTTTCTCCATTTGTTAAGCATCTGTGTTCTGACTTTTATGCCAAGGAGTGTATCATATAACTGATTTGTTTGCAGTTAAAAGCATTATCTAGCATTTCCTTGCTCATTTTGCTGTTTAAAACTTTCATTTAGTGTCTCACTGTTATTTTTCTGCTGTGATAAACATTTCTATAGTGTTTTCTTCCTAAAAGAGTGTAGCTAGTAGCTGGAGCATAGTTCAGTTTCAGGATAGCTGTCTCTGGACCTGGTTATTTGTTTGCAGTGGCTGTTTGTTCTGAGGACATTTTCCAGGCCATCTTGGATTAGCAGAAACCATTCTTCACTTTAGTGAGAGTATTGTGTTGATTGACCACTGGCTGGTAAAGGTAGGCTGGTCTATGGCTTGCAGTGAGCACATCATTGTTTTTCTAAGCTTTTTGTAAGTTGTTTTAGGTTTGAACTTTCTCTACTTAAGCCCTACCTTTGAGAGGGTTTCTGCTTATTCACACTGAGCTGAACAGAGGAGGTGCACTGACCACAACTCTGATCTGTAATATACAACAATAAGTATCCTGTCTTCTTGCTTATTTTTAGTAGTTATTGCTTATCCCTACCATTTACTGCTCTTTTTATTGTCTGCTGCCTAATTTTTATTGCACTTTTTATTGTCTGCTGCCTACTTTTCACTGTATTTTATTGCTATAAACTAATATGCACTGTTGTACTGCAATTGTTTGCCTTATTGAGCCTGATAAATCACTTTTGTTACTGATTCACTGTTTGTAAAGATTTTTTGGCTAGTTTCACTGTGTCAATGGTATTAATTGGAAATTGTCTTCATTTGTTAAACATCTGTTTGTTGTTCTGACTTTCCTGCCAAGGAGTGTATCATATAACGGATTTGTTTGCAGTTAAAAGCATTCTCTAGAGTCTCCTTGCTCATTTTTCTGTTTAAAAATTTCAATAAGTGTCTCACTGCTATTTTTCTGCTGTGATAAACATTTCTGTAGTGTTTTCTGCCTAAATACGTATAGCTAGTAGCTATAGCATAGTTTCCCACCCTCCGTCCCTATTGTTGTCTTGTTCTTAAACTTGGTGGCTTTGCAGTTGCCTTCCCCTACTGTAACTTTGATCTGGGACACTCCTCCCAGTCCAGTCTCATTAGCTAATTTTACCTAATACAGGAAGAACATTTGGAAAGGCCAACCCCCTTAGTTTCTTAACCTTGAATTCTCTTCTGTTCCTCCTTTCTCTCTTTCCACTTTACTAAAAAAAAAATATTCAGCTGATTTTACAGTATTTGTGTTTCCTCCTCCTACTCTATTCTTCATCTTGCTTTTTCTGCTACTTGTTCTCTAAAGTGTTCAATTGCATATTTTCTGCTGCATTTATCACTGCTTAGTTTTATCCTGTTTAAATTGTAATTGTTATTCTAAGCCTCTTAGTTTTGGTTTAAGTACTTGGACTTTAGACCGACCTCTTAGCTCTCCCTGGCCTCTCTCACTCAGATTCTGGCAAATATGGATGGACAATTTCCTATGGTTTCTCCTGCCAGCCTGGTTGATATGGGCATCCTGAGACAGTGTACCAACTGCTTCATGTATATGGACAACCATCTACTACTACCACCTAGGAACACAATTTGTGAGAGATGCAATTGCATGAAGAACCTAGAGTCTATGCTCTCTCACTCACAAGCCAGTATATCTAGCACTGAAAATGTTGTCAGCACAATCGCTACACATCAAACACCACCCACACCCACACAACATACACTCATATATGTGGAGGTTATCAACAAAAACAAACCCAACAAAGGAAACCTCTGAGGCAAAAATACACTTGAACTCCACAACCCACCATACCACAATTTGTGAGAGATGCAATTGCATGAAGAACCTAGAGTCTATGCTCTCTCACTCACAAGCCAGTATATCTAGCACTGAAAATGTTGTCAGCACAATCGCTACACATCAAACACCACCCACACCCACACAACACACACTCATATATGTGGAGGTTATCAACAAAAACAAACCCAACAAAGGAAACCTCTGAGGCAAAAATACACTTGAACTCCACAACCCTCCGTACCACGTACCATGCATACTCCACACACCTGTGTCTTGCAACCACTAAGGCTTAACCATAAACCCAACATATTAGCCATAGGAGACTCCATTATGAGACACACAGATGTGCCTCTCACCAGGCTGGATAAGGAGAAAGTTATGGTTAGTTGTCTGTCAGGTGCCAGAATCCGGCATATCACACATGCAATCAAGTCTCTCAACAACAGGTACTGTTATGACTTTCTCATAGTCCATGTTGGGGTGAAAGACTTGAGACATACCTCCTTGGACTATATGAAGAGAGACATGATTGAGCTCAATGAATATGTGTCCCAGGCAGGTATGTCCCTAGCCTTAAGCAGCATTCTACTGTCACCCAGAATGATGTTTTAAAACTACATTCCACTCTGCTATAGGCCCCATGAAGGCTCAGTGTCTCTCCAACCTAACACCACTCTTAAGTATTCAACTGTGGTACCACCTTTAACATTCTTGTAGGAAAAGCGCAGTCCGGGTCTGAACTGTCTGCAAACAGCTACAGTTAACTTTGAACCTAACACCACTCTTAAGTATTCAACTGCGGTACCACACACACACACACACACACATCTTCCACTTTCTCTTATTCCCTTCTGTTAGCAAATAGTATCCATAACTGATTAATACTGTGTGTTTGTTAATTTAAACTATGACCACAGTAGCCTACTGATACAAGGTTATCCTGTTTTTCCACCTGAGAAATTAAGAAATGACTTATGGTTTCAGAGCAGTCCTTGGTCAATTGTGATTGTTTCTTAACACATACTTGTCTTTGCTTTGGCTCATTAGCAGCAGTACAAAGAACTGCCTGCTCACACCCTTGTTCTCCCCCTTCCCTGTTTATTACCTTAAGACAATCCCAAAGTTAATAAATATTACCTGTGGCAGGCACCATTTTTAAAACTACATTCCACTCTGCTACAGGCCCCATGAAGGCTCAGTGTCTCTCCAGTAAGTGTTTTACAACTGTAAATGCCTATTTATGTTGAATTGTATTAGACATTTTACAACTGTATATGTTTATGTTGAATTGTGTTAGACATCTAATATGATTTATGCTTTATTATTGGATGTTACTATGGCGTGCTAGCATTTGTATGCACCAAGTTGTTTTTAGTATAATAGTATTGTATGGTCTATTTGCATAGCTGCACCTTGTTCACTAATGTTATTCATGTAATTGTGTTGTGTGTAGGCAGCTCAAACTAGTGTCTAAATTATTTCTATATATTTGTGCTGTTACTGGTGGATAGAATCACATTAGAGAACCACGACAGATTGCTGCTCGCTATATTTTTATCTGTGACTGCATAACTGTCTGGGTTTTTTTTTTCTAATGTTCTTCCAAGTGGCTCAGTATCTGCATATACTAAGTAGTTGGTTCAGGACATTGTCCTGCATGCGGTAGCTATTTGCCCAGTGTGTTTTTTATAATCTTTATAATATATATTTACCATCTCAAAAGTGCTTACTCCTCTCTGTACTCTTCTTTTCTAGACCTAACACCACTCTTAAGTATTCAACTGCGGTACCACCTTTATCATTCTTATAAGAAAAGCACAGTCCGTGTCTGAACTGTCTGCAAACAGCTACAGTTAACTTTGAGTATGTGTCTACTCTGCTTTGGCTTGTAAGCAGCCCCCCACACACACACACACACACACACACACACACACACACACACACACACACACACATCTTCCACTTTCTCTTATTCCCTTCTGTTAGCAAATAGTATCCATAACTGATTAATACTGTGTGTTTGTTAATTTAAACTATGACCACAGTAGCCTACTGATACAATGTTATCCTGTTTTTCCACCTGAGAAATTAAGAAATGACTTACAGTTTCAGAGCAGTCCTTGGTCAATTATGATTGTTTCTTAACACATACTTGTCTTTGCTTTGTGATTGTTTCCAGCCCCCTCATATGAGCAACTAACAGGGTCTCTACCCGCTTCGCTCCCCACCCTACCCCCTATTTCCTCCCGCCCCCAGTGGTCCCACCTTTATTGCACTCAAACCCTGCCCATCTTTCCAATAGCCAACCACAGCGCTAATCCAACACTACCTCCTCCATCTTCCCTTTACTATCACACCTTCTCAACTAACATGTACAAGAATACCTTTCCTATGCTCACTGCATGCACTCTCCTTGCATATCTTACATCATACCAAAGCTCCATCATTCCCCCACTCAACCACTACCACTGTACTACTACTCACACCACCACTCATGTCTCACCCACACTCAGCTCCCCTCCCACCAGCTCAAGAACCATCCCTATGCACCCCCCACATATTCTACCAACTATATTACTCAAACATAAAGCATCCCTACAACTTAACATAGTAACCCTCCCACCATACCTATTACCCACAGAGCACAATCATAAAGTTTCCCTTATAAACAAACACATTCAAAAACTGAGAAAACTAATAATCTCATGCATATCAAAACTAGCCCTAAGTGGAGACATCCACCCCAACCCTGGCCCTACCATCTCCAACCCCAATCCTCATAATCAGACTAGAAACCACAACTTCTCCCATATTGCAGCCAATAGAAACCCAAGTGACTTCCTTCTACTAAGCCTAAATATTAGAAGTATATCCAACAAAGTCCATGAACTCCATGCCACCATAGACTTGTACTCCCCAGATATAGTCATCCTGACAGAAATGTGGCTAAAACCTCACGTTACCAGTGAGCAAATACTCCCTACAGGTTACGGCATACTAAGAGTAGACCGGCTAATCAAAAAAGGAGGTGGTGTAGCTATAATATTTAAACAGCATCTAAACATCCAGATCTTAAAATCATCAGCTCCACAAATAGGCAATGAAGAAATAATATATACCAACCTCAAAATTAACCAAAACAAAACCATCAACATAATTGGATGCTATTTCCCACCTGGCCAAAACATCCATCCACTAGAAAACCTCCTCAGCTGGTCTACCCACCATCTCCCCCAAGAAACTATCATCTTAGGTGATTTCAATATTGACTGGCAATCCTGTTCTGGCAACAATCCAACCCATCATGTACACCTTCATGGCTTCACCTAATTAGTCCAGTCACCATCCAGGATAAATAAAAACTCCAGCAAGCACACTACCCTGGATTGGATACTAGTCAATAAGAGCCCCCAGTCATATATAACAAGCTGCTTATCAGATAGCCTCAGTGATCACTCCCCAACATTCCTACTCAAAAAATACCTATACCAAGCTAAACCTGTCATCTACCATCAAATACGTAAAAAACTAAACTTTAACCCACTCACATTCATCTCATCCCTCAAAGAATGTAACTGGCATCCTCTAAAGTACCTCAGTCTAGATGACGCAGTTGAATTTTTTAATACTACCTTCCTGAACATCCTTAATTACCATGCCCCCATAAGATTTTCCAGAATCAAAGCACAACTCTCCCCATGGCTACAGAAAACCACTACGTCAGAAATGAAAAACAGGGATAAAGCCTGGGAGCACTGGCGCAAAACCAAAACCCCTCAGCTAGACAGAAATTCCTAGAACTATGCAATAGAGTCAAAAAGCTAATAAAACAGGGCAAATTCCAATACTACCAGTCTGCCCTAGACTCCTCACAACACAGCCCCAAACAATTCTGGTCCTCCATAAACTCCATCCTCCACCCAGGTAAAGTCAGTACCCCTCCTCCTAACATCCCTCACTCCTCAGAAAATATTGCTACCTCATTCAACACACACTTCACCCAAACCATACTATCACTAGCTAAACAACACAACCGCCCTCCCCTCCAACCCACACCTTCAACTAGTAATCTCCCCACTGCCTTCTCTTTTTCTCCTGTACCTACCTCCAACATAAAAAAACTCTTAACTAAACTTAAACCCACCAAATTGGCAGCAGACAACCTCCCAAGTGAATACCTACAAATCGCAGCTGATGCTCTGGCCTACCCAGTGTCCACCTTGATTAACCGATCTCTGTCAGAAAGTTACGTTCCCACACTGTGGAAAGTATCACATATAATTCCCCTCCACAAAGGCGGACCCTCCCAGAACTAACCAATTACCGCCCCATAGCTATTCTCTCTCCACTCTCCAAAATACTAGAGAGATGCATACACTCTCAGGTCTCAGACTACCTACTTACTAACAACCTCCTTTCCAGTACTCAGCATGGTTTCCGACCAAACCATAGCACCACCACTGCCTTACTCTCCTTTACTAACACTATCCTTCAGCATAAAAACAATGGCTATCTCTCCTCTGCTACTTTCCTAGACCTATCTAAAGCATTTGACATGGTCCCACACAAACAACTTATTTCTGTCCTCAATAACCTATTCTTCTCACAATCGGTCACCAACTGGTTTCAGAGTTACCTGTCTGACCGCCAACAATCCATTGTATGGCAGAATGACATATCTCCCCAACTACCTGTCTCCATAGGGGTTCCCCAAGGATCCATCCTTGGACCCCTACTCTTTGTTTACACCAATAATCTAGCCTCTGCCACCAAACATGGCACACTCATACAATATGCAGATAACTCAACCATCATCTGCTCAGCCCAGTCCCTACCCAAACTGCAAAAAGTCACACAGGAAGCCTTTTCCTATACTGAAACATGGTTATCCGATGCCCAATTAATACTCAACCCAAACAAAACTAAACTACTCATCTTCCAACCCACCAAACATACTCAAAACAACTCTCACTTTAACATCACAGCAAAAGACAACACCGCTATATACCCAACTGAACACACCAAATTGCTAGGAGTGGAAATAGACAATAAACTAAAATTTGACATTCACATATCCATGACCATAAAAGTCCACAAAAACTAGGAGCGTTATACAGAAATAAGCAATTTCTCACCAAAGCAGCAAAGATTTCAATAGCAAATTCCCACCTTATCTCCACCCTACTTTATGCCTCTCCAATATATACCAACCTAAGGCAATGTGATCTAAACAAGCTAGAGACCTGCTACAACAAAATCGCCAAATTCGCCACAGGGGCATCCTACCGTAGTCACCACTGTCTCTCACTTGCTGAACTGGGCTGGCTTGAACTCCCTCACCTCCTTCAGTGGTATCAACTCTCACTCGCCACAAACTAGTAAACCATCCACTAAATGTCCCATCCCTCCAGAATCTACTCCAACCCTATCACACCACCAGACCACTAAGATCCAGCAACAAAATCACTTGCAGATCACTAAAGCCAATAACTCTGCTGGTGAAGCACTATTCTCTTGCGCCATAGCCAAATTATGGAACTCACTCCCACCCACAATTACCTCCGTACCATCATGCACCCACTTCAAAACTTTACTAAAAGCGCACCTAAAAACATGCTGGCTATGCCCTTGCAACTCCCACTCTAATATCATCCACCCCATCCAACCACTACCTTTCTCTCCACTCCACTAACTACCTTGATTATAGCAAGCTCAGATGCTCATAAGCCTAGTACTTATACAGCAGGAACTTCTCATTGTAACATTTGTTAATGTCTGTTATGTACTTCACAGATAAATATTCTAGTTGTCTACTGATGTACTATGTTCTTCATCTGTAAATATGTTGTAATTGCTATGTTAAATTGTTAATCGCTGTGTAATCCAATGTAACTACTGTCTGTTTATTTTACTGTGGAGCTTTTCTCCCCGGGCCTCCGCTGAAAATGAACCTACGTCCAGTCGGACACTCCCGGTCAACAAATTTAAATAAATAAATAAATGTCTCAATACAAAGAGAAAATTATTGACTTTAACAATTGGCTTAGTTTCTGGTGTCATTCCAGGGGGATCCAGTACCTGACAGCCTGGCAAGGTATGATCAACAGATCACAATGCTTTGCTAGAGATGGCCTGCATCTGTCTCACTTGGGCTTTAGGCTGCTGGCAAAGGCCCTTGCCACCCCCATAGTGCCTTTTTTAGGAAAAGTTATTAGGTTGATACAACCAACATAAACATTTCAACAAAATGCAAATTAAAGGTCCTGCTGCTAAATACTAGGAGTCTAAACATGAAACTGCACTCATTGAAAACATTCTTAACCCTGGAAGATGTTGACATTTGTGCAGTCACAGAAACCTGGTTCAAATCTGCGGAGAGCACCTCAGTCTTACCTGATTACTCAGCCTATCATACGTTCACACCCCAAACTGTGGGCACCAAAGCCAAAGGAAGTGGAGTTTCAATATATATCAAAGACACACATACACTATCAGGCTGGTCAAATAGTATGACGCACAGGAGACATTCCAGGTGCAGTTAACAATTTTCAAGACCCCTATTCACATCACCTCCACCAATCACAGCTCCATAAGTCAGATTGCACTACACCACACCCACTTGCTCTACCACACAATACTCCCAACCACTCTCATTCCCACTAGTCATTATTACGTCACCCCACATTACTTACCTATCCACATGTAATGCAACCCTATAATTCCATTCACACCTCCACCTAGAACCAACTTAAATTTATCACACAACTAAGTCTAGTCTGTCTTCTCATAATTCTTTATAACTCCACAAGTTATCACTCCAGCAATATCCCTAAACTTAGTAGCACAACACTATATTATGCACTATCATATACAGACACTGCACATTATAATAATATCTGCCCACAATTGTTCAAGAACTACATAACAGACCAATTTAGTACTAAACACGTATGCTCTCATTCCTACTCCAAAAAAAACAATACTTCCTCACACTCATTACCAAACTCCAACATCTGTATCACCATTTAAGTCCACCCTCTCCAACACAAACTGCTCCAGCACAACTGTCAGAACATAATACCCCCACTATCTTCATCCCTAGGCAAATCAACAACAGCAGCAAAATCAACCATCTTTGAATGCTAAATATTAATATTAGAAGTATCAAAAATAAAATAGCTGAACTCCAGGCCACAGTAGCACACTACTCCCCAGACATAGTTGCTATAACAGAAACCTGGATAAATAAAAACATACCTAACTCAGAAGTTCTCCCTACTGGCTACAATATCATTAGACAAGACAGACCACTTCGTAAGGGGGTGGAACTGCCTTACTGTATAAGTCCAACTTAACTTTACATCAAATACTAAACTCCTCCCCTCCCCCAATAATTGGGACATACTTATCTCACAACTTCAACTTCATCCTAAAATGGTCATCACCACAATTGTGATCTATATTCCACCTGGTAATACACCTGCTAGCCTTGAAGACTTCTTATCTTGGTGTTCTTCCACATACTCACAAGAAACCTTTATTCTGGGGGATTTCAACCTAGATTGGTTCACCTGTATATCAGAACCACCAAGTAATCTAATAAATCTCCATGGTTACCAGCAGCTAGTCCAAATTCCAACTAGATGTAATAAAAAAATCTAAAAGGGAATCCATCCTTGACTGGGTCCTAACTAACAATCCCACGTTGTACCCCCACACAGGTAGTCTCCCAGACACCTTAAATGACCACAACGTAATATACCTTATACGTAGTATTACAAGCATATGCAAAACCACTAATTATAAATCCACTAGAAACATAGAAAATTTCTCCTGAGGTCCTCGACACTTTACTCTGTAACTGTGACTGGATGGACCTCCCCTAAAAACCCTCCCACTTGACCAGCCTGTACCATATTTCAACAAAAAATTTCTACAACACCTAGACACTGTCACTCCATTGCGCAAAATCAAGGTTAGAACCTCTACAAATCCCTGGCTCAGTAAAGAAACCAAACAAATCCTCAAGTCCAGAGACACTGCCTGGCTTTACTATCAAAAAAACAAAGAAACACAAAGCCTAACTAAGTACCAAGAAATGTGCAACCGTGCAAAAAAATGCATTAGGCTGGACAAAAAAATCCTACTACACAACATTACAAACTAAATACCAACACAACACCAAAAATTTTGGAAAAATGTAAACCAGCTACTAAAACCCACCCAAAAGTCTACCCCCAAGCCAACCACCCCTGACACTAAAGTTCCCATTGAAACACAATTCAACTCCCACTTTGTGAACTCAATTCTATCCTTAGTATCACAGGACAGTTCCAACCTCACTATCCCCCCACAACACAAATAACACTAATACAAGCTTTACCCTCAAAAAAATAATTCCACCACTTCAATCAAAAGCATGCTCTCCAAACTAAAAACCTCATTAACAGCAGCCGACCTGCTCCCACGCTATTTCTTTAAACTCACAGCAGATGCTATTGCTATCCCAATCTCCACTCTCATAAACAGATCAGTTGTTGAAAACTATGTGCCCAAACTCTAGACAATATCCTATGTTACACTCATACATAAAGGCGGGACCTCCACTGAACTTAATAACTGCAGACCCATTGCTATACTCTCCCCCTGTCTAAAATCCTAGAAAAATGCATCCATACCCAGGTGCTAAAATATCTTCTAGACAGCAATATCCTGTCACCTATTCAACATGGTTTCAGACCTGCCCATAGTACCACTACAGCCCTCCTCTACTTCACAGACACAGTAAATCATCTCAAAAATGAAGGCCAGCAGGTGTCAACTCTTTTTTTGGATATGTCCAAAGCATTTGACACAGTTTCGCACCAAATCCTGCTAAACAAATTAAACCAATATCACCTATCAAATTCCACTCTTATCTGGTTCCAAAGCTGCTTAACTGACAGGTACCAAGCTGTGAAATGGGAAAATTCACTCCTCAGCTGCCCATAACTATAGGAGTCCCACAGGGTTCTAGCTTAGGACCACTACTATTCACAATCTTCACAAATGACCTCCATACCTCCACAAAGCATGCATCTATCATTCAGTATGCAGATGATACTACCTTAATCTGTGCTGCACAAAATATTCCCACCCTCCTGCAAACAACTCAACTAGCATTCCTTGATGTTGAAAACAACCTTACCAAAGCCCAACTTATCCTCAATCCAAAGAAAATGCAGCTTATGATTATAACCAGTTCTAACAAAAACACTGATAACAGTCAATTCACTATCTGCTCCACAAATGCTACGCCAATCGCTCTAGTGGCACAGGCTAAGCTATTGGGAATAACCATAGACTCCCACCTAAAATTTGATAGTCATTTCAACTTAACTATTAAAAAAGTACATGCCAAACTGAGATCACTCTACCATATCAAACCGTTTCTTATCAACAACACAATATCAGCTATTGCTCACTGCCAACTTCTGTCCACCCTACTTTATGCATCTCCCATTCTAACTAATCTTAACAAAACTGAACTAAGCAAAATGGAAGCCTGCTATAACAGACTTGCCCACTTTGCTGCAAATTGCTCAAATAGAAATCATCACTGTACTGCTTTGAGACAGCTCCACTGGATTGAGCTGCCCAAACTCCTAACCTACAATCAGCTCTGCCTCTGTCATTATCTCCCCAATAAGTGTCCTGCCCTTAAAAACCTAGTACATCACTCAGCCAAAAGGCCTCTTAGATCATCAAGCAAACTACTACTAGAAGTCATCAACAGCTACAATAGCTTTGGAGACACACTATGTAGTAGTTCAGTGGCTAAAAAATGGATCTCTCTCCCCACTAGCATACAAAACGCATCGTTCAAAGCCTCCTTCAAAAACCTCATTAGGCAACATCTCAAGCAAAGTTGGCAGTGCCACAACTGCTCCCCAGGTTAGTGAAAGCGGATAAGGTATATATAATAAACCTAGAGTACTTGATAATAGTTTTCACTCTTACTCACAAACACTGGCTAATGTACAATGTATGTACTGTACCTGTGTACCATGTACGTATTCTAACTATGTTTCAAATTTCAGCTGTACACCGCAAATCTATTAATTACCTTTATTTTTAAATTAATATTTTCTTGTTTGTTCTCTCCACTGTAACTGTTGATGTGCTGCATACCACTGTAAAAACATGTCTATTGTAATTTGTGTGTATACTGATCATGTCTAAATATCTACATGTATCTGTAATTTTTCTGTGTGGAGCTTTTCGCCCCAGACTTCTGCTGAAAAAGGGCCTTTTCAGCTCAGTCAGACACCCCCAGTTAACAAATGTAAAACAAATAATAATAAATAAATAATAGCTAACTACAGGCCCCCAAATTTGACTCAAGATGTCCACTCCACCTATCTGGACCTCTTTGAAGCTATCAAGATTCAACCCTTTATCCTGATCTTGAGTGACTTTAACTACCCAACCATAGATTGGAAAAACTACTCATGCCAGAACATAAATGCTCAGAGATTCCTCGATTTTATCAAAGCAAATGCCTTGGAACAGCTAGTCAATACCCCTAAAAGAGGTGATAATATCTCGGACTTGGTATTAACCAACATGAGTAACCACTGCAGCACCCCTACAGTATCATCCTCCCCGGTAAGATCCGACCATAAAGTGGTCACTTTTAAAGCCAGCATCTCCCCTGACCCCCTTCTCTAGCTAGGGTCAAACAAAAACTCTCCAAAGCTGATTACAACCTCCTGAGGGATGGTATAAACAGCTTCACAGCCTCCGCCCCCTCTGTAGGAACCGGTACCAATCCCCAAATCTACACCAATGTACTATACAAGCACTTATATAGATGCATGGTATCAGGAATACCTGACAGGACAAAATCATCCTAGTAAACCTGTCTGGTGGACATCCACAGTAAATAAACTATATAACAAATGGAAAACAATTGCTGTCCAGGGCCAAGAAAATCAGGCGCCCAATTAGAAGCCATCTCTCCCTAGCCTGAACAAGCAAATAAGAGCACTAGTGAAATCCGCTAAAGCCAACTTTGAGTCCAAATTGGGCACATCTGCTGAAGACAATCATAAGGCCTTCTGCAAGGAATGAGGTATCTATTGCTTACCAGAGAAATGAACCATACTTAGAAGAGTACCTAATAGATGGTAGGATTAGTGTAGCTACTTACAATTTTTTGGTACAGGTTAACCCTATTATACCTAACTTCTTCGGAATACCAAACATTCACAAATCAGTTGAAAATCCATCATTTAAGCCTTTAGTTTCGGCTAGTGGTTATAAAACCTACCCACTAGCAGTATACATAGACCATAATGTGCAGAAACCCCACACCTGATATGAGGTTTAATGGATTTTTTGGAATAGATTAAAACCTTCCATGTGGAAGGAGGATCTGATTTTTTTGACCAATGCAAAAGATTTGTTCTCAGTCATCCCCAAGAATGAGGGACTAAAATTTTTCCATAAATCCCTTACTTTTCAACCCATACTGTTGGACAAACTGGTTAACTTACTAGTTGAATTAATGGAACTTATTCTTGAGAACAACTACATTCACTTCCAGGGTGAATATTTTCAGCAAGTCACTGGAGTAGTGATGGAGGCAGCGTGTGCCCCCACTTATGCAAATCTTATGTTGGGATGGGAAAGGCAATATGTCCTTAATAGTACCTTTTCAAAATTCCTGCACTTATATGTGAGGTATTTGGATGACATCTTTATTTTGTGGGATGGTTTCCCCAAGGGAATACCCAGATTCCTGGAGTACCTAAATGGTTGCACCACATATTTTAAATTTACACGAGTGGAACAAGGACAGACTTAACTACCTGGATGTAACTGTGTCACACACCACTAGAGGATTTAAATATAACATCCGTAGGAAGGATACCTGGTGTAACTGCTATTTGCACTATGATAGTTGGCACCCCCAATTTCAAAAAAGAAACCTAGTGAATGGTGAAGCTATTAGGATAGCTAGGATGACATCTGACTGGAATGATCTGGGGATAGAATTAAATAAGCTTAAAGAAATGTTCACTAACAGGGGCTTCCCTAGTGAACTGGTCACCAAAATTTTGGAGGACATTCTCAAAGTATGGGGTACTAAATACACCCCCCCTTTTGAGGGCAGGGGCTTGATACAGAAAACACTCAGGATTTAGAAAAAGAGTTTGATAAAGCATTATTGCAGAGTTTAACCATTTTACCAAACCTTTGAGTGATATACTACAGTTAATTGGAGCATTTTTAAAATCAGTAAAGATCTAAGTGAGATAGTGGGTGACAAGCCGAGGTTCACCTACAAGATAGGAAAGAATGTTAAGGAACTCCTTGAGGGTGATCGACTCAAAAATGGGGAAGTGAGAAGGGGACAACACCTTGTACAGCATGCAACTTTTGTTCCTACATCACTGGTAAACAAAATCTAACCTTAGAAAATGGACTGCAGAAAAAAATCTATTTCAAAATAGGTAATTGTGCAACCTCCAAACTGATATATTTAGCAAAATGTGGGGTGGCACAAGTTTGTACATAGGCAAAACTGAGAGGGTGCTCAAAAATAGAATTTATGAGCACTTTTACGACATAAGAACAAGAAAAGAAACTAGTGTCTTATATAACCACTCACGTGAGTGTGTCAAATTTGGGGGCTTCAAGTTTGGTATCTTGGATGTAGTGAAAAAGAACCGAAGAGGAGGTGACTGGAAATTAACATTAATAAAAAAGGAGTTGATTTGGCAACTTAGGTTAAAAGCCACCTTCCTCCTCCTCTGGTCTGAATGAATATGTATCTGTTAAACCCATTTTAAGGTAAAGGGCAGCTATTATAGGATGAATGGAGACTTAAGTAATATGTTTTGGTTCTATAATTTTTGGTATTATATGCATAAAAGAAAAATTAATTTATTAGTTTAACTTTATAAATTTGTGGAAAAGGTTATGATACTCAAGCTTGGTAAACAGTTTTTTATTATTAATATGAAAGGCTATTTTATATGACGTACTGCAAGGGATTAATTCAGGAGAGTATTTAAGGAAGTGATGTGGAAGACATTATTTGTCTGATGAAGTCTCTGTGGCGAGACGAAAGCGCTCACGTTATTTTACTGGCTTTTTATATTTTAATAAATTCTTGAAGCTGTTTAGTTACGACTGGAGTCCTTTCAACGTTTATTTCTTTTCAGACAAGTTATTTCACTTTTTATATATTTTTTGGTTCGGTGCCTTCTTCACATATCTCCAGAGGCTCAAAGGAAGCACCCAGATCTGTTCAGAACTGGTGGTCAAGAACACCACATACACAAATGTTGTTCATATAGCCAACCTACTGGCTGACAGATTCAGCAAAAACTTCACCTCTCTGTCCCCATCAGTAAATCAGGACATCCCCAGTACCTGCCCCCCCCTCCCTTATATCTAGAGAACAGGTCACTGCCTCTCAAAGGCAAAAAATACAGCTTCTATGGGACCCGATAACATCCCAGGCTGCATCCTACATGAACTCAGGCATGAAATTGCAGCACCATTAAGCATCCTATTAAACCAAAGCCTGAGTAATGGCTTTGTCCCAGCCAAGTGGAGGACAGCCACTGTCATCCCTTTTCACAAATGTGGAGCGTCCACTGATCTGGAAAAGTATAGACCCATCAGTCTAACTACCCTGATTTGCAAGGCCATGGAACAGATTATCATGGACCTCATTAACAGGGACACTGGCAACCTTCAAACACTCAACCCCACACATTTCAGTTTTGTCGAGGGGAGTTCACGTCTGTTAAATCTGGTTGACTTCTTTGAGACAGTCACCAAAGCCATGGAAGAGGGAAAGATGGTGCACACCGCCTACCTTGACCTGGCCAAAGCCTTTGACACTATTCCCCACTCGGGCATAATAGATAAACTCTCTCAACTAGGCATCAATCCATATGTTACCAGATGGGTAGCAAACTGGCTCACTGTTAGAACTCACCTAATCAAAATAGGGGAAGCCACCTCAAGTAGTAGACCAGTAATGAGCGGCATACCCCAGGGACCAGTCTTAGTGCCTCTATTATTCGGGATATGCTTCTCTGAGGTGCAGGCCAAAACCAGTGGGCTATGGCTAACCAAGTTTGCAGATCACTAAGATGGGCATGGTCATTGGTCATCAATATCCCAAGTGATGTGGACGTCCTCTAAGAGGGTCTCACCCAGACAAATGGCTGGTGCCAGAAACATGGCCTCAAGGTGAATGCCAAAAAATGCATCATCATCCCATTTGGGGAGAGTGACGTCCCCACATATTATCACATTAATAACAATGTCCTAAGCACGCAGTCATTCATGAGGGATTTGGGCACCCAGGTTGATAGTAACCTGACTTTTGACCACCAGATTGCTTCTATTGTACGAAAAGCTTTCTACATGGCCCACGTCATAAGTAAGGGTATCTCATCCAGGGATAAGGAGGTCATAACATCCCTGTATTCTTCCCATATAAGGCCAGTTATTGAGTACAACACCCCTTTTGGCATGTACCTCGCAAAGCATATGCAGCACCTGGAGAGACCACAGAGGTTCCTCACCAGGAGAATCCAGGGCCTCAAATATCTACCTTACACAGATAGGCTAAAAACCCTGTCCCTCTACTCAGTTTCATACAGACTCCTCAGTGGCAACCTCTACCTGGCATACAAACCAATCTCAGACCCTGCCTTGATGGGACTGCTGCATATTTATCATATCTCATATCTATATATCATATAGACATATCTCCTCTTCCTCATCTCTTCTTTCTCTTACTAACCATTTCTTTACTTACTTCTCTTTTTCTTCTTCCCTACTTACAGAGTTCTTGATTTACTTATGTTATAAATTCCACTCCTGACAGATTTGTTAAGATTTTCTTCCCAGGCCTCCGCTGAAGAAGGGCGCAAGCTCAGACGGACTAACCCAGTCAACAAATGTCAAATAAATAAATAAATAAATAAATATCTGCAAGTCAAGCTCCACTCGAGTAACCCACACACGTGACCTCAGACTGGTCTGTGACATCACTAGGACTTGTTGGCGGGACAGAGACTCCCCCATCTGTGGAATAGACTCCCTCTCCACGTCAAGCAGAGTATGTCATTATCCCTTTTTTAAGTGCGACCTGGATAACTGGATGGGATAAAGAAAATACACCCCTGAGATTCCACCTGTGTCCTTGCTAGAGAGGGGCTTTGAGTGCTGACTTGTCTAAACATGGGCTAAACTCATGGCTAGGGCCTCAGGGCCAATAGCCTAGTAACTTCCCATGATCCTATAGATTTTAAGGCAATTAATCCTATAGAGAGGTGACAACAAGAAAGGAGAGATTTAGAAGTGTGTTGTATTAGTGTATGTGGGTGTGGAATGTTTTGAAGAATTTTTAAACAGCAATGTTGTCGAAGATTGAATTAATGTGAGTGTGAAAGTTCGGCTAAGTATAATTCTGAGTTATTTAGGTGATAACATGAGGCAATAGTATATGACATTGAATTACGGTTAGGTTAAAAAAGGTGTGCCTCAGTCTATGAGCCATACTAACCTGTGGGCTTAAACTTAGCTGATTTTTAACTAAGAGTTATTCAGTTCTTTATTCACTTTTTCCCTTCTACAGCCCAAATTCTAAAATTCTGTCGTTTAACACCCTACTAAATCATATAAGTGCTCCAGTAAAACTTCAATGCTCCCTTTCAATAACTAGCTGTTTTTGCACATCTGATGATGTTGCCTTCTATTATTTATTCTTGTTATCCATTGTAGTTACCATCCTTTTTATCTGATCCATCTCCAACCACTTGATCTGAATTTCTGCCCACATGCTCACAATAGTGTCTGCCAAATCCTCCAGCTTGCACAAAATTTATTCAACACTACCCCTTCATAAATGCATTTTAAAGCATATAAAAAGAAATTATTAGCAACCTTGGAACAAAGATCAACATCTAGCTGGGTCTATGGTTAATTATCGAAAGAAACAAACATCGGACAGCTATTCATCAAACAGTAATCATCAAATGGCATCCATCAAACGTGCAACCCTGAGACAGGAAAAGTAACTGCTTGGCCAGCATTTCACCCTATCACACACAGCAGTATTTCAAACCCACTCTGGGACTGAACTACAGTGGGGAAAAGGGGTTTGTAATACTGCCAAGTGTGAGACTGGGAAGTGCTGGCTAAATAGTTACTTTCCCCATCTCACAATGGCAGGTTCGATGGATGATCATCTGATGATTACCGTTCAGTGAACAGCTGTTCAACTTTTATTTCTTTCGATGATTAATCCTAGACCCACATCTAGCCACCCATTATGTTCAGGCTCCAGAGCCATATTATTATTATTATTACTATTATTATTATTATCTTATTATTACTATTATTATTACCTTCCCCCTACTGTGAACCACACAGTGGTATGATCTCTGTTAGCTAATGGTGTTTTAACCCACACATCCATGTCACCTTCTGCATTCATAAAGGCCACAACCAGTATGTTTCTATTCTGACACAGTCTTGTACCACTTGGCCAAAGACACTATGGCCAAGACTTCAATCAACTCTTGCTCCCTCTCTGCCTTAGAGTTTAAAGTCTTCCAGCCTGCTCCTGAAAAATCCATACCCTCTATTACTATTGCCATCTTCTTCCTATCCCATTCTACTGTCTTCTTCCTATCCCATTCTATTGTCTTCTTCCTATCCCACTCCTTTATTTTCTTTTCAAGTTTTTCACCCATCCTGTTTTGTTGTAAGTGATGGATGATACACTATAGCAATATGCAAATTCCTCTTCCTTAACTTGACTGCTAGGGCACTTAACCTTCTAAGGTTCTAAGCTTAGCTATACCCTGCTCCATTCCTGGTTATTCTTCTTCTTTAGCATCACATCTGATCCCCTCCTTTTTGTAAATTGCTTCTCCTTCCCCATACCTCCCTTCTCTGTCATTTTGAGCAGTGTATGGCAGAGTCTTCCATGGTCCCCTCATGTTGTCACTTGTCCATTTTTCTGTGATACCAGCAATATCTACCCTCACCTAATGCATCACAGTTTGCACCTCCCACATATTCCTACCCATACTCTTTGCTTTGCAACAAAACAGTAACTAGTCACAATCCAGTTGCCATTTTATTTGTTTTTTTTTATCATGTGCTGCATTCCTTTTTACCTTTTGTCAGCTGCCTTAATATAAGCCACCCTCCTTTCTGCTTGGGTCTATATTACATTTTTGAACGCTTAAAAGTTCGAATCACTAAAGAACGAACTTTAGTGATCGAATGCTTAAATGTTCGAATATACATAAAAATTTTAAAAAAAAGAAAAAAAAAGAAAAACTAAAGGGTGTATGCAGGGGGCAAGCCCCCCTGCACCCCCACATCCCCGCTACTTAAATATACCAACTCCAAAATCGCACTACAGTGTAGGAAATGGGAAATTTTCTGTTTCCTAACTGTAGCACACTGAAGTGCGATCTCGGAGTTGGTATATTTAAGTAGCGGGGGTGTGGGTGGGTGCAGGAGGGCTTGCCCCTGTGCTTAAACCCTTTACTTTTTCTTTTTTTTTTAAATATCCTTTTTATAGATATTCGAACTTCTAAGAGTTTGATCACTAAAGTTCGTTCTTTAGTGATTCGAACGTTTTAAGTGTTTGCATATCTACTATAGACCCTTCTGCTTCTGCTAACCTGTATTCCAATATCCATCTTAGTTTAAAGGTAGAATCACTGAGATCTACCTTTCCAGCTCAATACAGCTGACCCTTATAGGCCAAGGCAGAACCCATCCCTTGCATAGAGTTGGTGCCTTTCTGACAGCACCCCCCCCCCCCCGCAGTAGTAGCACTGCTAAGTCCTTGCTGCTTTTACACTGCCACAGCCAGTCATTATACTCTATAGTCCTCTCTTCCATCTGTCTGTTGGCTGCTGGCACTGGTAACACTTCTAAGAACACTACATCTAGTCCTGTGACATGTTTCTGCCATCTTCCTGACCCTGTGTGCTGTCATCTCAGTTGTCTTTCTGACACATCATTGTCACCTACAAACACCATAACATGCATCCATTCCTTCTGTTGCTGTCACTTTGGTCACCTCCTCTCACACTGTATTCTCAGTGTAAACCTTGAGACTGTTTCCACTAAAATCTGGTCTCTCCTTTCTACCTGCGTAGACTCTTGATTACCTTTGTTCGTGATGGAGTCTACAATCACCAAAGCTCTGCTCTCTATCCCCACATGGTTTTCTTCTCTTGTTTGCTTCTGCCCCCGTGCCAATACTCATACTATATATAACATCTCTTCTTCTACTTCCACGTTATCCTGACGTCTACCTCAATGTCTGAAGTCTGCACTAGTTGTGCCTCCCCTGTGGTATATGTAAGCTGCTCCCCATTCTATTTGTGCTTTTCCTGAAGGACTCTTCCACTGGTCTGTATAATTTTCTCAGGGCCTCTCAGTCTAAGTATCTTTCCCTGTTACCTTCCTTCCTGCTTCATGGAGACATTGCTTGCTCCTAACCACCTCTGGCTCTATATCTCCCTGACTTTTT
>NC_056729.1:1987564363-1987629363 GCF_019279795.1 Protopterus annectens | reverse complement strand
TTTAGTAAGTTATCTTAGACTTGTGTTTTCTTGTAGATAGCTAGAAGTTAGAAATATTAGACTAAGTGTTTTTCTGTGATGTCAGAACTGTACTACTGATTTATTTTAAGTATTTCTGTGTGATCTCTGAACTCTTGACTAGCACTTACTGTGTAGTAGAAAGTATTGTCTTGTGGTTTTAATTATTTATTATTAAATATTTTAAAACCTTTTAACTGTGGCTGTTTTGTGTAGAGATAGTTTAAGCTCTTGAGTACATTGCATATTTATAGAGTTTACTGTCCAGGTCACTCCAAATAAGCTTTGACTGTTTAGTCACGTCTACTAATTGGATAATAATATTGCACAGTAATAATTGGACACCCTTTTAAGTGCCTTTGAGTAGCTGATAAATATTAGCTGGGTGGTGGCAGTAAATACTACCATATAGTCTGGGTAAAAGGGGCACAACTGGAGAACCTGTGCCAGCCTTCCCCAGAAGTGTCTCTGTGGTTGTGTAAACTCTTATCTCAAAGTGTGGATGTGTCAGCTACTTGGGCAGGGACACGAAGCACTGGTTGGACAGAGAGGGTGCTGGAGATTTTAGCTTGCCCAGCTAGGCTAACTGGACCCTATAGCTGTGCCAGTGGGGAGTCTTACTGGCGGACTTGGGGAGCAAGGGAGTGACCAACCCCAGACTGACTGTGATCTCTGTGTGTTCTTAAGGGAAATTGCACTTTACTGTGTGTATTTGCTCTCCTTTCCTCCTATATGAGATGCCTTCTTTGGTGTTAGTGGTGAGGATTGAGGCTCCCTGATTGCTGGGCATCCATATAGAATGATCCATGTCATCTATATGAAAAACAGTCATGATATGCGGTCATATTTAACTAATGAGGGTCTAACAGTTGCAGCAGTGCATCTGTTTGTCATGTTAGTGAGGACATGATCTTGTATGTTCGTTCCTCTTGTTAGGGTATGAACAATTTGTTTCAGGGCATTTGTGTTAACAATGTGAAGGAACTTTTGCCCTAGTGAGTCAGGTCTATAGTAGGTTTCCAGTTGATGGTGGGATAATTGAAATCCCTCATAACCAGAGTATTTGGCAATATTTGGCTTGACTCCAGTTTGGTTAAGTAGGCTTCATGCTCGTCATGACCCATGGAGGGGGATTTATAACTGGCTATGATTTGAATGGCAGTCTTACCCACAGTAACCTGAACTTGGAGTAACTCCATGTAGTGGTCTAGTGTAACTAGATCGGAGTTGACCTTATCTCTAATACAGATAGAAACACCACCTCCTTTGTTTCTCACATGTTCATTTTGCAGTCTGAAGGTGAGGAAGCCATTGTATCCTTGCAAGGCTGGGGTACTCTCTGAGGCCTTGAACCAGGTTTCTGTGACTGCACAGACATCTACATCTTCCAGTGATACAAGTGCTTCCAGGATGCGCAGTTTTTGATTTAAGCTCCTAGCGTTTAGCAGCATGACCCTTATTTTGTTATGATTGGCAAATCTCACATCAGTAAGTTTGTTTTTGAAATGTTGCCTAAAGAAGGCGCTATGTGGGAGGCAAGAGCCTATGCCAGCGGCTGAAAGCCTAATGATACCAGTTGCAAACCGTATCTGGCAAAGCATCGAGGTTTGTTGACCGTGACTTGACAGAAACTGGATCCACTTTGAATGACACCAAAAACTAAGCCAATTATTGAAATCAATAATGTTTTGTTTATACTGTGCCATGATTCTAGTTGAGGGAAGTATGCTGCTCAAGGCTACCTGCCTGAGACACATATTCAGAGAGCTCAGTCATATCTCTCTTCATATAGTCCAGTGAGGTACATTTCAGGTCGTTCACTCCAACATGAACTATGACAGAGTCATAATGATACTTGTTGCTGTGAGACCTGAGTGCATACATGATCTGACAAATCCTAGCATTGGACAGGCAGCTGACAGTGACTTTCTCCTTGTCCAACCTGGTGAGTGGAACATCCGTTTGTCTCACTATGGAGTATCCAATGACAAGAAAATGCATTTTTTTGAGTGTTATTACGGGTTTGGTAGGGGGATGTAACCATTTCATAATCTTTATTTGTGCCTTTTGTCAAGACTTGTGATGCTAAATTTACTGACATTAAGAATTAGATAATTTCTAGCCTGGTTCCATGACACTAAGGGATGGTGCCTTGACTGAGATCCAGGTAAAGGGGGGTATCCCTGGTGACCCTAGCACTGGAAAAGCAAGGCAGGGAGAGAGAAGGATTGGAAGGGAGTGGAGAGAGCTGTGTGCACCCTGCAGCACATAGAGTGGTGCTATCTGCCCTGTGGAAAATAGGAAAAGCATCACCCCTACTGTAGGAGAGGGGCAGAGATGCCTGAGAGGACCCTTCTCATGCAGAAGGAACAAACACTCTTCCGTGCAGTCTATTGCTCCTCCCCTCTCCAACACTTCTTCTAGTGACCTTGATGGCTGTCTGAATAATGGCCCACTCCCAGTCTACCCCCTTCCTAGTGATAGGAAATTAATAAATCAATTGTGAGGTAATTGCCTGAGGATCAACAGACAGCAGTTGCAAAACTAGAGGAAAAAAAGAGAGTGCATCGTTAATGTGCCAGGTAGTTATATTCTGTAGACATTCTTTTAGAAATGCAGCATTTTAACTGATTTATTTACTATTTTATTTTATTCTACTTACTCACTGTTGACTAGGTTAGTCCTGGTAGACCAGTGTTCTGTTTTCAGGGGGAGCTTGAGGTGGTATTTACATTGACTAAGGAAATTTAGCCAAGGCACCAGGAAACTTCCATTACTCTTTTATAGATGCTATGGGATCTTTTATATCCAAATAAAACAGACAGACAGCCACAGCACAGCACAACAAAATGTCCTGGTTAAACACATGAGAAAACTTCCACAAGTTCCAGGTAAGTAACAGGTTTAATACTTCAAAAACAAGTTTAAAAACAAGTTAAAACAGAGATAAGTGCTTTCACAGCCTCTTTTCACTAGCTGCTTCATCAGATCTAACTAGTAACACACAAACTAACATTTAAAAAAAGAGATACACTGTTAACTCATCAAGTCACGTGACTTCAGTATAAGTCTTTAGGGGCAGCTTCATTTAAACTAATCCATTTATCCGCTTGCATTTCTAAAATCCATTTTGTTTCTATACAGTCAACCTTGGTTCTAATGTCATCACCTCTTTTATTACAGATAAACAATTCTAATACCCAGAATTTAAACTGATGAGAAGTACCACATTTTAATACGTTTATGTAAAGCATTCCTGCTATTCTGTTTTCTTATACTATTCAAGTGCTCACGTATCCAGTCCTTTGGGCATCTATTTGTTTTATCCACAAAGTAGCTGTTACAGAGCACACAGAATGAAAGGTAGACAAGATTACTGCTTTTGCAGTCTGCATAGAAATGAAAAGTATGTGTGTCTTGTGGTGGAGTGCATATATGCATATATATTTACAAAAGTTACAAGTCCTGCAGGCATATGTGCCTTTCCTTTCTAATATATTCTTCTTCTTAATAAGAGGTTTATAACATAGAATCTGTTTTAAAGACTATTGTTCTTAAAACAGAAATGTGGTGTATCACCCAGTATGTTCCTATATCTCATAACAAATGTTGATATGCAAGTTCTTCTTTACCACTTCATACACCATACCAGTATCACTTGAGTAAGTAATACTCATTCTAAAGTTATTTTCATGTGTATTATTTAATCTACAGTAGATGTAAAATCAGCTATTCATGTAACGAAGTTTGCTGAGATTATTCCATAGGGGTTATCCATAATTCATGAATATTTCCATGAGGAAAGAGCTTTTCTGGTAAAGGAGTATTACTTTTAAAGAGGCTTTGCTTTTCTCTTCATCTGGTATTTGGCAGCAAAGAATTTTACTCAAGATAATGTTATGCAAGTTAAAGAAGTTTATTCTGAAGAATATGTAATAGTATACCAATAATATAATTATACAATTTACAGTAATTGCTGTCACTGATAATAATAATAATAATAATAATAATAATAATAATAATAACAAATTTTCAGTTATCTATTTGAAAATACCACATAGGTTGAATAGAATTAAATTCCCAGATTACTGCTTAAACTAAATTAGACTACGTCCTTTAAGCCAGTTAATGGAAGGAACATAATGTGATAGTAATCTCTTATTCTCTCATATTTGCCCAAGTTGGACTGTGCGGGAGCAAGGATGGAAATAGATTTAAGCCAGTGATTGGATATGATATCCATAAGTTGTCTTATTTGTAACTAAAGGGACAAGACAGTTTACTCAAAATGACTATAAGTCATAAACATTTAGGTCTCTTATTCATATGTATATTCTGATGGAATAACATATCTGTAAGGTGCCTTGTTCATTGTTAAAAAGGATAGTATAGATTAGTCAATGCCAATATGAGTGATATATATCTAGGTAGCTTATACATAGGTGTCTCTATCAAAAGTAAACCTATAACATGTTTATTAGCTTTTGCCATAAAACTGAGTCCTATTTATTGTCTCAGGTGCAGCGTTTTCACTCCTGTGAGGGTGAATCACAGGCATCTTAACTAGTGCTTAATTCTCCCTTTAGGGTCAAATACTAGACTTACATATTATATGTAGATAGTTCAAACATGGAACACCAGAATTTTCATGTTATTGCTGCTGGATTGTGAGTCATTATATTTATATCATTATTGTATACTTACCTTGACTGTAGTAAATAATATTCGATATGCAAAGTATTATTTCATAGGTTCATAGGTAGGTACTAGGTTATCTGCCCTGGGGCCTATATAAGTCTAGCCAAAAAGGTTTCCTGTCTTTTGCCACCCAAGAAAATTATTTTCCTGTGCCCCTATCAAGCAGTGTTGCAGAAGTGATCCCCGGGGTGAATTTTCTATTTCTCATCCAGTCATCAAGATTTTTCCTAAAGAGGGCCAACGAGGAGCTTTGCTTGACATGAATGGGTAGTTTGTTCCAGAGTATGAGAAGTCTCTGGGACAGGAATCTATCCCTCCAGCATGTTCTGTTTATTGTGCTGACAAGGTTTAGGTCCCTGGAGCGTGTGGTTCGGAGAGATTGGGATTTCTTTAAGTATAGCATGTCCTACAGCTCTGGGTTTGACATAGTTTTGTATATTAGGCAGAGATTGCCTCTGAGTAGGTGATATGCAATGGAGTAGAGCTGGAGTTTTTTGAGACAGTCTGTGTATAGCATCTGTTTGAGGCCAGTAATCCTCTTAATGAGGTATTTCTGTGGCCTTTCCAATTGTTGTTGGTGTCTTGTGAGACACATGCCAAACAGGGCATTGTACTCTATAATGGGTCTGATGAGGGATGAGTAGAGAGGAACAATGACCTCTTTTTTTCTAGAGGAGAACCCTTTTGTGATGAGGTGTGCCGTGTAGAAAGATTTCCTGACTACTGTAGCAATGTGGTTATCAAAGGAGAGACTACTGTCCACCTGTGTCCCGAGGTCTCATCACACTTTCAGTGTTTAGTGAGCTACCGCCTATGTGGTAGTTCATGGGTACCAATTTTTTCCTAAAGAGGATGACAATGCACTTCTTGGCATTGAGCTTGAGGCCATGACTTTGACACAAAGCATCTGTCTCTGTGAGGCCCTTTTGTAAAATGTCTACATCATTAGGTGATTCTATTATAGCTCCCAGTTTGCAGTCATCTGCGAACTTTGCTAGCCAAAGACCTTCTCTGTTGGCCTGCACTTCAGAGAAGTAGATGCCAAACAGGAGAGGACCCAGGAGTGAACCCTGTGGTACTCCACTTGTCACTGGTCTGAAGTTGGACTTGGAGTCGGCTACTTTTACTGTGTGGGTTCTGTCAGTGAGCCAGTTGGCCACCCATCTTGTGACATAGGGATTTATGCCCAGTTTAGTGAGTTTATTTATAATTCCAGAGTGGGGGATGGTATTGAAAGACTTGGCGAGGTCAAGATAGGCTGTATGCACTACCTTGCCCTCGTCTATGTCTCTAGTGCAAGGCCATGGAGCGTATTATCATGGAACTTGTAAACAAAGACATTGGCAACCTTCAAACACTGGACCCCACCCAGTTTGGGTTCGTGAAGGGCCGATCTTGTCTCCTGAACCTGATTGACTTCTTTGAACCTGTCTTCAGAGCCATGGACAAGGGTAAGGTGGTCCACACAGCCTATCTAGACCTCGCCAAGGCCTTTGACACCATCCCCCACTCTGGAATCATAGATAAACTTACTAAGATGGGCATTAATCCCTACGTCACCCAATGGGTTGCTAACTAGCTTACTGATAGAACCCACACTGTAAAAGTAGCCGACTCCAAATCCAGCTCCAGACAAGTGACAAGTGGAGTACCTCAGGGTTCAGTCCTGGAACCACTCTTGTTCGGCATCTACTTCTCTGAAGTACAGGCCAACACTAAGGGACTCTGGCTAACAAAGTTTGCAGATGACGCAAACTGGGAGCCATTACTGAATCCCGAAATGATGTGGATACTCTACAAAAGGGCCTTACAGAAACAGATGCTTGGTGCCAGAGCCATGGGCTCAAGCTCAATGCCAAGAAATGTATAGTTATCCCCCTTTGGGAAAAAACATGTATCCATGAATTACCATATAGGTGGCAGTACACTAAACACCGAAAGTGTGATGACTTAGGGATACAGATGGACAGTGGTCTCACCTTCGATAACCACATTACCACAACAGTCAGGAAATCCTTCTATGTGGCACACCTCATCACTAAGGGCTTTTCATCCAGAAAAAAGGAGGTCATTGTCCCATTGTAAGCCAAAAGTTGCAGAAAGCACTCACAAAACACTAATAAAACGTAACAAAGAGTGCAAAGAAACTGGCGAAAAAGGATGTACTTGTTGAAAGTTTAAAATGCTCTTTCCTTTATTAAAAAAAATCTTCTATTAGCATAACAGCATCACCGGCCTCATAATTGCTGCCCTTAAGCTCCCTTTTCCTCTTACATTTCTGTGCAATCAACCCTTCGGTTCCAGTTCCTGATGCATGGGAGGATCTTGAACTCGTTCCCTTCAGAGATTGGCACAACGGCGTTAGTAAGTCAATCAACTCCGTGAGCTGGCCAATCAGTTTTCGAGATTGGCCCATTTCATCCTGTCCCTTACTTTCCAGCGGGATTCCTTTCTCCATCGCCAGTCCGCAAAAGTAACCAAGTAAGCCAAAAGTTGCAGAAAGTACTCACAAAACACTAATAAAACGTAACAAAGAGTGCAAAAAAACTGGCGAAAAAGGATGTACTTGTTGAAAGTTTAAAATGCTCTTTCCTTTATTAAAAAAATCTTCAGTTAACATAACAGCATCGTCGGCCTCATAATTGCTGCCCATAAGCTCCCTTTTCCTCTTACATTTCTGTGCAATCAACCCTTCAGTTCCATTTCCTGATGCATGGGAGGATCTTGAACGCGTTCCCATCAGGGATTGGCACAATGGCATTAGTAAGTCAATCAACTCCGTGAGTTGGCCAATCAGTTTTCAAGATTGGCCCATTTCATCCTTTCCCTTACTTTCCAGCGGGATTCCTTTCTCCATTGTCCCATTGTACTCATCCCTCATTAGACCGATTATAGAATACAACACCCTGTTTGGTATGTACCTCTCAAGACATCTGCAACAACTGGAAAGGCCTCAGAAATACCTCACTAAAGGAATCACAGGCCGAAAGCAGATTCCCTACGCTGACCCCCTTAAAATACTCCAGCTATACTCTGTCGCATATCGTCTACTCAGAGACGATCTCTGCTTAACATACAAGACCATGTCAAACCCAGAGCTGTTGGACATGCTACACTTAAAGAAATCCCAATCCCTCAGAGCCACACACTCCAGAGATCTAAACCTTGTCATCACAATAAACAAAACATGCTGGAGGGATAGGTTCCTGACCCAGAGACTCCCCAGACTCTGGAATAGATTGTCCATACATGTCAAGCAGAGTGCCTCTTTGGCCCTCTTCAAAAGGAACCTTGACGATTTGATTGGAGAAAGGAAATTCACCTCGGGGATCACATCAGTCACCCTGCTAGACAGGGGTCCAGGGAAGTAAATAGTGTGGGAAGAAATAGCCAGGGAATTGTTATGGCTAGGCTTGTATAGGCCCTAGGGCTGATAGCCTAGTACCAAGCTATGAACCTATGAACCTAGTGACTGCTTCAAAGAAGTCAATCAGGTTTAGTAGACATGATCTACCTTTTACAAATCCAAACTTAATTTATTTCCTTTTTGTACAATTATATTGACTGTGGTGGCCAGTACACAGTCAAACTCCACATGGAGTGGGTTTGAATACACCAGATTCAGAAACATACCTGAAACAGAGACAAAATAAATCAGTCGTAACAGTTATATATGATCCGTTTTCACTATAATTTGTTATTGTTTTTCTTAGAATGATTTATTAGTAGAAATAATTCCATCATAACCAAGAGGGTCTTATCTCATTACAACTTTTGAAGTGAAAGAGAACTGTGGTAATACTGGCAAAATGTCTGTAGTTCATTATACTAAAAACACTTGAACATGTATCAGGAACTATTATCTCCTCTAAAACAACACGACTTTGCATCATCCATCAAGAATAGCTCAATTTATTTGCAATTTAAGTGAATGTGCTCCCAGATGAAGAGAAAGAGCTGGCCCAAGCATATTCTATAGTCAACAATATAAGATCTGCCAGTAAGAGTGTTTTTAGATGGAATGATCCATCTCTGCAGGGCCAGCCACATCACAGAGTCATAGAATCATTGAATGTACGAGGCATCTAGGCTATCTGACCAGTTTTGCCTTTCTAATACACACAGTTAGACATTCTGCCTTTTTGAAGGAGTGATAGGTAAGTCATACCCAAAGATTATTTATAAATACCCTTCTTAAAGGAAGATAGTGTGGCATGTTGCTTGACCTGGAGAAGAAGTTTATTCCAGAGAAGAGGTAGTGGCCGTCTGACAAATCTGTCTCTCAACAGTGATTTGTTTATTTGTTAAAGTAAGCTCAGATCTCTGGTTTTAGTCTTCAAGGACTGATTGATTTGTGGAGAAATAAGACATACTGGACTGATAAATCCCTAATGATCTGGAAAGCAAGGCATAGCTCACCCAAAAGGAGTCTGCAGAACAATAAATTCATATACAAAGCCTCCAATCTCTCTTGATAGATCAAGTCCTTCAGTCCCATGATCTTTTTGTTGAGAACCTTTGGGATCATTCTCACTGCTTGATGTATTTAGTAAGATACATCCCAAGTGGGGATTGTATTCTATGATGGGCCTAATCAGTACAGAATATAGAAGAGTCAATACTTCTTTGGACCTAAAAGAACTACCCCTTGTCATCAGCTCTGCTAGATAGAAAGATTTCCTGACTATTGCTGCAACATGATGGTCAAAGGTGAGGGAGGAAGTTATCTACCCATGTTCCAGGATCTCTTACAAAATCTTTGTTTTGGAATGTGGTATGTAGGGCAAGGGGCTGTTTGCCAAATGCAGTGATATTGTAATTTTTAGCATTTAGTTTGATCCTGTTTTCAGTGCACCAGCAATTAACTTGGCTTAATTTTGGTTTGTAGCATCTGCATATCAGAAGAGGATTCAAGTATAACACCTAGTTTACAATCATCGACAAAATTGGTTATCTGGCATTCCTGATTTTTTATTTGAAGTTGAGAGAAATATATGCCAAATGACAAAGGTCCCAGCACAGAATCCTATACTAACCCATAGGTTGCTTTCATTCTCTCGGAGGACACACCTTGTACCCTTACAGTGTGTGTTCTTTTCCAATTTGCTATCACTATAACTAGACAGGGATCAATTTAGAGTGCATTTAGCATGTTGATAATGTTGGCATGTGGTATGGTGTCAAATGCCTTGGCAAGGTCAAGGTATGCCATATGGACAGCATGACCACTGTCTATGACTTGCATTATCCTCTCAAAAAATATGAAATTAATTAGACAGGATCTACCCTTAACAAAGCCAAACTGTTTGAGGTCAGATCTTATAAGACATTTTATATCACAGTTTATTAGGTGTGTTATGAACTGTTACATGGCCTTGCAGATGAGGTTCATTACACTGAAAGGTCTGTAATTCCTGGGGTCTGTGGTTGGGATGCTTTGTGAAGAGACATCATAACTGCAATGTGCCAAACCACAGGGACAAATATGGTGGCTAAGCTCAGGCTGAATAGTTTTAGGATTGGTACAACCATCAAATGTTTTGCGCTGTTAGGCAGGCAGCCTGATATATTAGCTATTCCTATAAAAGATGCATTTTTTTGTTTTGGAAACTACTTTTAACAAGTGTTCTTTTGTGACGATGGTGGTTTTAGGTTCTAAAGTATACGTGGGTTTGGAATAGATGTATCTGGAAAAAAGTTAGCACTGTATTTGTCTGATAGGCTATTTGTGGTAGCCATTGGGTCAGAGTAGCTAGTGCTATTCTGAATGAATTCAGCACATTGTAGTAGTAGGATAGCAAGGGTGAGGCGAACAGGGAATGTGCCCCAAGCACACAGTCTCAGATGGCGCAATCCTGAAGTGGCATTTCTGCATTCGTCTACCTGTACTGGCATTTCTGAATGCCAGTACAGAAAGCAACTTGTGAATTCTTTTTTTTTTTTTGCTCTTCCAACGAAGAGCTGTGGCATGGAGTGGGCATGTGTCTGGGAGGAGATGTGTGCCTCAGACTGCTGTGCACATTCTACTGGAGCTGCACTTTTTTCTGTTGTTGTTTTTGTTTACTTTGTGTTTTGTTATTTTTTTTTTTTTTTTTTCACTATTCCAATGAAGAGCTGTGGCAGGGAGGAGACATGTCTGGGTGGGGTGCTGTTCTTCAGACTGGCATGAAAAGTCTATCTGATCTGCCCTTTTTTTGCTCTTCCAATGAAGAGATGTGGCAGGTAGGGGAAGTGCCTGTGGGAGGGGCAGTGTGCTTAGCAGTGAGTTGGAGGTGTTTTTTTTTTTTCCGCTCTTCCAGTGAAGAGCTGTGGCAGTAAGGTGTGTGTGTCTGGAAGGCTGTGTGTGCTTCAGACTGCCACGAGCAGAGCAAAGGGGTGGGGATCTAGTTCAGGGACCAACTCAGGGCACTGGCTGAGACAGCTATGCCTTTGCAATGTAGTTTGCTATTATTTCATAATTTCCTGATGTAAGTAAAGAAGGATTTGTAATCAATTTTAGCATAGTCTAAGTTAATGAGAAGCCCTAGTTTTCCTGATGGTGTTTTTAGTACCTTGAATAACATTTTGATGTTAACCTTGGTTTATGATTCTTTAGTTTTGCTGTATAGTTTAATGAGATTTTTTTCTCTTTTTGTATTGTTTTTTATGCATGTGGTCCAACCAGGATAGGTTGCTCTTTCCTTTCTCTTTTTGTTTACTTTTGATTGTGGTCGACTGGTTTATGCAGTTTTCTAGGTGAACATAGAATTTATTTGAATAACTACTAGCTGTGTATGTATTTTGGGATGTACAGTTATAGTTGAACTTAGAGACTTCATCACAGAATTGTAGTAAGTTTGTACATCTGAAGTTTTTGAATACTGTGATATTTGTCTCAGTTGGTTTAGAGATTTTGAAAGAAAAATTTATCAATTTATAATCAGACTTGACTGGGAAAGTATATACCTGTAGGATAGTACATATTGTTGCCACATTTGTAAGGACCGGATCAAGAGCATTTTTAGCTCTTTTGAGTATTTATTTGATCCATGAATTTCTTGTTGATGAATCTGAGGAATTTTTGAGCATAGCTTGCACTTGAGGTATAGGCCTCCCAATTTATTGGTAGATTGTTAACGTCTCACAGGATGATGGGCATTTTGTGTATATGAAGTTCATCCGGTGTATTTAAGAAATGGACATGGTTTCATCGGTCATCAAGGGGGGGTCCTGTAACACACTATGATCTGACAGATTTATTTATACTGAATCTCAGTATGTTTGGTTTGTGGATCTCTGGGAATCAGATTGAAGGAATGTGGTCTTTAATAAATGAGGGTGGCCTAATGGTTAAGGTGTTTGCCTTACAAACACAAGGTGCAGGGTTTGAGTCTTACAAGGGATAATTGGCTAGGCTTAAAATGGCTTGCAAGGGCAGTTAGCTTAGTACTAACCTATGGATACTGCACCACAGTTGCCATCAGGTCTAAATGCATAGTAGACACAAAATTCACATATAGAGGGGGTTCATTCTACAATTTTACATCAGTTTTCAGTAATAAGTTCATAGGTATTGGCCTGGAGGCCCTTATAAGCCTAACCAAGAATTTTGTCCATGCTCCCTCAAAGTCAGCACCTGTTTTTCCTATCCAGCAGGGACACAGGTGGGATCCCAGGGGTGTATTTTCTATTTCCCATCCAGTTGTCCAGGTTCCTCTTAAAGAGGGCTAGAGAGGTACTCTGCTTGACATGGAGAAAGAGTCTATTCCACAGATGGGGGAGTCTTTGGGACACAAATCTATCCCGCCAACAAGTTCTATTAATGTCACAGACCAGGTTAAGGGCTTGCATGTGGGTTGCATAATTGGAGTTTGTCTTACGGATATGCAGTGACTCCATCAAGGCTGGGTCTGAGATGGCTTTGTATCCCAGACACAGGTAACCTCTAAGCAATCTGTATGAGACTGAGGGACAGGCCTTTTAGCCTATCTGTATAGGATAGGTGTTTGAGACCCTGGATTTTCCTGATCGGGAACCTCTGTGTTCTCTCAAACTGCTGCATGTGCTTGGCAAGGTACATGCCAAAGAGGGATTGTACTCGATAATGGATCTGATAAGGGAGGAGTACAGGAATGTTATGATCTCCTTGTTCCTGGATGAAATACCCTTATTTATGAGATAGGTCATGTAGAAAGGCATCCATACAATGGAGGCAAAGTGGTGGTCAAAAGTCAGGTTGCTATCAACCTGGGTGCCCAAGTCCCTCACGACTGATTGCATGCTTAGTACATTGTTATTAATGTGATAATTAATGGGGATGACATTTTCCACAAAGGAGATAATGATGCATTTTTTGGCTTTCAGTTTGAGGCCATGCTTCTGGCACCAGTTATAAGTTTGGGTAAGGCCCTCTTGGAGGATGTTCACATCTCTGGGGTAATTTAAGACAGCACCCAGTTTGCAAACATCTGCAAACTTGGTCAGCCATAGACCACTAGTTTTGGCTTGCACCTCAGAAAAGTATATCTCAAACAGTAGAGGCCCCAAGACTGATCCTTGGGGTACACCACTCGTTATAGGTCTACTACTAGAGGTGGCTTCCCCTACTTTGACTGAGTGGGTTCTATTTGTGAGACAGTTAGCTACCCTTCTGGTAACATATGGGTTTATGCCTAGCTGGGAGAGTTTATCTATTATGTCTGAGTGGGGAATAGTGTCAAAGGATTTGGCTAAGTCAAGGTAAGCAGTGCACTGTCTTCCCCTCATCCATGGTTTTGGTTTTTAGAAAGTCGACCAAGTTTAACACGCATGGTCTCCCTTTGAAAAAACAAACTGTGTGGGGTCAAGCATTTGGAGGTTGCCAATATCCCTGTTTATAAGGTCCAGGATAATGCATTCCATGGCCTTGTAGATCAGGCTAGTTAGGCTGATGGGCCTATAATTCCCTGGGTCAGTGGACGCTCCACCTTTGTGTAGAGGGATGACAGTGGCTGTCCTCCATTCAGCTGGGATGAAGCCGGTGCTCAAGCTTTGGTTGAAAAGGGTGTCTAATGGAGCTGAGAGCTCATGCCTGAGTTCATGTAGGATACAGCCAGGGATGTTATCGGGTCCCATGTAGGATACAGCCAGGGATGTAATAATACACACATGAATGTACTCCAAATGCAACAGGAGTTCAAGGTAAAGCAATTAGTTATTTTGACTTCTTGCACTGAGCAATACCACACTGATAATGTCTAGTCCTTTCTTTATTTGTTGTGTTTTTTTGGGTTGGCAAATCTATAAGCTGGATTCTGCCTAAAAAAGGGCATTATAGAGGCAGCAAAGGCTTTAGAAAGTATGTGGAAACCTTGAAATAAGAAGTGTAAGATGACCTTGACAAAGCAGGTAGGACTGTGCAGCAGTTCATCCAGTGCTGACATATATTGGACCCCCCCCATGACACCAGATACTGAGCCAGTTGTTGATCTCTATCATCTTTCCCTTGTGCATCAGCATCATTCTTGGTGAAGAAAGGATTTCTTTCCATACCAGAATCTTTCTTGCTTTTGTGAAATGCACAGAGAGCTCAGAAATATCTCCCTGCATTTTAATAGGTTTATAGGTTGGTACTAGGCTATCAGCCCTAGGGCCTGTACAAGTCTAGCCCTAACAATTCCCTGGCTATTTCTTCCCACAATATTTACTTCTCTGGACCCCTGTCTAGCAGGGCAACTGATGTGATCCCCAGGGTAAATTTCTTATCTCCCATCTAGTTGTCAAGGTTCTTTTTGAAGAGGGCCACGGAGGCACTCTGCTTGACATGTATGGGCAGTTTATTCCAGAGTATGGGGAGTCTCTGGGTCAGGAACCTATCCCTCCAGCATGTTTTGTTCATTGTGATGACAAGGTTTAGGTCCCTAGAGCATGTGGCTCTGATGGATTGGGATTTCTTTAAGTGTAGCATGTCCAACAGCTCTGGGTTTGACATGGCCTTGTATGTTAGGCAGAGATCACCTCTGAGTAGACGATATGCATCAGAGTATAGCTGGAATTTTTTAGTTGGTCAGCATAGGGTATCAGCTTTAGTCCTGTGATTCTTTTAGTGAGGTGTTTCTGCGGCCTTTCCAGTTGTTGTAGATGTCTTGTGAGGTACATACCAAATGGTGCATTGTACTCTATGATGGGTCTAATGAGGGATGAATACGTTGGGACAATGACCTGCTTTTTTCTGAATGAAAAGCCCTTAGTCATGAGCTGTGCCACATAGAAGGATTTCCTGACCGTTGTGGTGATGTGGTTATCGAAGGTGAGACCACTATCCACCTGTGTTCCTAAGTCTCTTATCACACTTTCAGTGTTTAGTGTACTGCCACCTATATGGTAATTTATGGTAATTCATGGGTACATGTTTTTTCCCAAAGGGGATAATTATACACTTCTTAACACTGAGCTTTAGCCCACGGCTCTGGCACCAAGCATCTGTTTCTGTAAGGCCCTTTTGTAGAATATCCACATCATTTGGGGATTCAATAATGGCTCCCAGTTTGCAGTCATCTGTGAACTTTGTTAGCCGGAGTTCCTTAGTGTTGGCCTGTACTTCAGAGAAGTAAATGCCAAACAAGAGCGGTCCCAGGACTGAACCCTGAGGTACTCCACTTATCACTTGTCTGGAGATGGATTTGGAGTCGGCTACTTTTACAGTGTGGGTTCTGCCAGTAAGCCAGTTGGCAACCCATCGAATGACGTAGGGATTTATTTCCAGCTTAGTAAGTTTATCGATGATTCCAGAGTGGGGGATGGTGTTGAAGGCATTGGCGAGGTCCATACAGGCTGCGTGGACTGCCTTACCCTTGTCTATGGCTCTGGAGACAAATTCGAAGAAGTCAATCAGGTTCAGGAGACACGATCGGCCCTTCACAAACCCAAACTGGGTGGACTCCAGTGTTTGAAGGTTGCCAATGTCTTTGTTTATAAGTTCCATGATAATACGTTCCATGGCCTTGCAGATCAGACTCGTCAGGCTGATGGGACAGTAGTTCCCAGGATAGCTGTAGCTGTGAGCCACTCAGTGGGCACAAAGCCTGAGGTGAAGCTATGATTAAACATAACACTTAGGTGAGGTGCCAGTTCATTTTGTAGTTCATGTAGTACACAGCCCGGGATGTCGTCTGGTCTCATGGATGCTGTATTCTTAGCTTTGGAGAGTGCGTTTTTTACCTGTGTGGCCATGATTACTGGAATTTGGCAATCTTTCAGTATTGAGATGGGCCCTTTAGGGGGTGAGGGGGAGGTGAAGTTGGCACAGAATCGATCTTCCAGGATATTGGCAATGTCCTTGGGATCAGTATATTTAATGCCATTCTGTTGTAGCTCAGAGCAGATCTGAGCATTGCCATTTAGATTCTTGACATAGCTATAGAATGTCTTGTGGTTGTCTTTGGAATCTTTGGCAATTTTATTTTTGTAACTAGCTTTGGAGGATTTTATAAGGGTCTCAGCTTCTTACTGAGGCTGGTAAGGGAGTTTTTAGCATCCTGGGATTTTCCTCTTTTCTGCAATAGTTTCTTCCTTTTGTTGTATAGTTTGTTTATGATGGGGACCACCAGATTGGCTTCCTTTTTTTGGAGGAGAGTATCTTGGTTCTATATGGGATGGCACGATTCATGCACGAGTGGATGTGCTCATACAGTGCTTTAGTGTAGGATTTGACAGTCGAACTTTCAGTTCCCATCTGGATGGGTGTCATCATAGTTTGTCACTTCTGACTTGAGTAGCATGAAGTTGGCCTTGAAGAGGTTTTTTTACAGATGTTTCCTTACTGAGGGGTGGGGGTGAGATGTGGATGTCAAAGGTGATTAGCTTATGGTTAGACCTAACCAACGAGGGGGGTGACCACTGGTGTGGAGCATCGATTTCCCATGTTGGTAATGACCAGGTCCAGGATATTGGAGCCCCTGGTGGGACTATGGATTAGTTGATCCAGGGTGTTGGAATTATTGAATTCCAAGAACCGCTGGGCAAAGGTGTTGGTACACGAGTAGTTTTCCCAGTTAATGGCAGGGTAGTTGAAATCACCCAGTATTATGGTGTTTGGTTGTATCTTAATATTTTTCAGTAGTTTTAGAAAGGTGTAGTGAGAATCTTGGGGCATGGTGGGGGATCTATAGCAAGCTACAAATTGGATTGCAGTCTTACCTAGTGTTAGTTACACCTGGAAAATATCGGATGCATTTTATTGGGCAACTAGCCTGAAGGTGTGAATAACCTTGGTGGATATGGACCCCCCTCCACCTTTAGTGCTTTGGTCCTGGTTTGGTGGCCAAAAAGTGTGGTAAGAGTTGTAGTCTGGTATTGTAGGGGTGCTCTCTGGAGCCTTGAACCAGGTCTCAGTTACTGTACAGATATCAATGTTCTCCATTTTTAGGAGTGCCTCGAGAGACTGCATTTTGAGGTTTAGACTTCTAGCACTGAGTAGCATTACCTTCAGGTTTTGCATGCTTATATCCATTACAGTGGTGGTTTTCTCCTTTGAGCCTTGCCTAAAAAAGGCACTATAGGGGTGGCAAGAGCCTTAGCCAGTAACCTGAATCCCAGGGTTGACAGGTGAAGACCATCTTTGGCAAAGCATCGTGGTTTGTCGATCATGTCGTGCCAGGCAGACAGATACTGGACCCCCTTTGAATGACACCAGAAGCTTAGCCAATTGATGAAGTCAATCATTTTGTCCTTATACTGTGGTATAATTCTGAGCAAAGGCAGGATGCTACTCAGGGCTAGGGTCATACCTGCCTGAGTCACATGATCCGAGAGCTCTTCCATGTCTCTTTTCATGTAGTCCAGGGAGGTATGTCTCAAGTCATTCACTCCAACATGGACAATGACAGAGTCATATTTGTACTTGTTGTGAAGTGACTTGAGTGCATGCATTATGTGGTGGATCCTGGCACCTGACAGGCAGCTGACTGTAATTTTCTCCTTGTTCAGCCTGGTGAGTGGGACATCAGTGTGCTTGACTATAGAGTCACCTATGACTAAAGTCTTGGGCATGCTGTCTTGCCTTAGGGGCTGTTGTTGGGTGGTACACTGGTGTTGTGAGCTATGTGATACTTTGGTTGTGATTGGTGTTTGCTTGCATTTCAGCTTCGGAGGTCCTTGTTACTTGGGCAGGTTAATGTTAAGGGCCTCAGCATATGTGTGTTTAGTGTTGCTATGTGTGGATGTTGGTGGCAAGGGTTTTGAAGGGCTATGTGTTGCTTGAGGTGTAGTGCGGGTGTTAACCTTCTCACAAAAAATGGTCTGTGTGCAATGCACACTAAATATTAAATAATAAATTTGGGGTGATTTTTTTTACTTGGTGACTGTCAGCTGTGGCTATACCAGTATGTCTTTTGAGATTCAGGTCATTTATACCCACATGGGCCGCCACCATGTTGTAGTCCTGTCTGGTCATCGTAAGAGTATTGAGGGCCCTTGAAATGTCCGAGATCTTGGCCATGGAAATACAACTCTTTATCACCTAGTTTTTGCTCAGCCTTGTGAAGGTATATTCTGTGTATCTTACTATGGAGTCGCCAGTCGCCAGTATATTGTTAGTGGAGGGTTTAAGCATACTAAATCTGGGGTGATTTTTTTTACCTGGTGACTGTCAGCTGTGGCTTTACCAGTATGTATTGTGATATTTAATTTCCATGGAGGTGTGGTCTTGTTTGACCTTGGAGTCTTAGGTTATGATGTTTTTGCAGCCTCAGCATACAATAACTTTCCATGTATATGTGTAGAGTACTGTGGTAGTGCATTGCTCACAGACTATTTTTTGTGAGAGGGTTGTCTCCTTCCTAAATAAATATTTGCAACTCTCATAAGGTAGTTTGTAATGGGGTAAGTACTAGTTTTTTGTCTGTGAGCATCAGGCAAGTACTATACTGCCTAAATATGCCAAGTGTTATGAGGCTGGCAACTGAGGGAAGGCAGTCTGGCTGACATTTCATTTAGATAATGTATAACTGAACCAGCAAAAGGAAAACATGTTACAGGTTAATCATTTACTTCAATAGATTCCTGGTCGAAACTTGTAGAACTGAAGAACTCTACAATACAAAGGTAAAAATTATGCAATCGTAGTCAACCTGATAACCATGAGTAAGCAACATTGAAGGTGAACATCATTTTCACTTCTTCTTAACATCCCAAGAGTGGGATTTGCAATGGCCAACAGTAATGGCATCCTTCTTATGTCCACAAGGGACTGACATCCATAGGATGTCACCCTCAGCACCTCACTGTCATTTTTCCAGTGTCCAGGCTGAGACTGGCGTTGGCTATTTGTAATCAATGCTCTAACCAAGTTAACACATTCAAATAAATAAATAAATAATCCACTAAGGAAATTGCCATGGAAGCATGCCCCTACTGCACATCCTACCTCCTCCCACCTAAGGTATGCACCCCCATCCTACCCTGGCATTACCTCAGACACCCAAGCCGGTAATCAAACTTGGATCATCTGGGTCATAAGCAGGGTTTTATCACTCTACACCAGAGAACTGGTTGTCAGGAAGCAAAATTAGATGAGTACCTGTGTTATCAGATAAAGTGCTGAACCATTATGCAATTCATTTTCAGGTAACAGCAGTACCTGCCTTTAACATGGTAGTAACCATTAGCCAGCCCTAGAAAAGAAAAATTGTTACAGAGGGATAGATGCAGGTGATCATTCATAACAAGCCACAAACATGTCTCAATTTCACTATCACTCCAGCTGGTGTTTGTTTGAGGCGTTATATTCAGGTATCTTCCAGGAAAACTATACTGTAATTGGATAAATTATTGTAAATCTGCTGTCACATTGTAGTAGGAGCTGCATCTTGGAAGTCAGAGGCTTAAGCATTTAATTATTTATTTATTTATTCTTATTTTATTATTGTATTTGTTTCTGTTGATCAGGGATGTCTAACAGGGCAAAAGCCAATTTTCAGTGGAGGCCTGGGGAGCAAAGCTTCACAGTAAAATTATGTGTAATATATAACATAACCATAATTTTTAATACACGTAATTCACAAATAACAAAATACAGGTTCACATACATGTAGTACAACACTAAAAAAAATAAACATAAAAGAAAGGTTTATACACAAAATGCCTTCAGGTTGACAGGGAGTTGCTAAAAGGAAATTATTCTTGAGACTAGTTTCAGTGGAATATTATATTAGATAGATGGATCATGTAGGAAGAAACGGTAGTAGTAGTAGTAGTTAGATATGAAAAGGAAAAGAGTTAGTAGAACAGTTGTATCGACTGGTCTAATTTGGCTGGGACGAAGGGAATGGCTGTGCTGGGCATAAGCTGTTAGGTAAACGATTAGCAGGTGCCAAAGGTGCAGGAGTGGCATTAATGTATGACACCACTTGGTTACAAGAGTGAATGCTGATATTGCTGCAGGCCAGCTGAAGTGCCAAAGTGCTTAGTGTGAGACACATCTGTTGTAGTAGTTGTAGCTGCATTTGTTTGTTTGTTTCTCAACTTTGAGTTGAGGTGGACATGAGTTTGGACATCTGCACAGATCACTAGATGTGTTTACTACTGTTCTGTTGAGCACTGTATTGTATCTCTCAATTCCAATTTCTGTAAGTAGGTTTGCAAGAATTCACAGGTTATACTCCTGCCACACACTTGTTTCACACTTTTTACCTGCCAGATGGGCAAAGAGAGCATTATATGGTCTGAAAATTTTCATATAAGCCTAAGAGGATGACCTGGGGTGGGTGTAATGCTCTGTGCTTTCCATCTATTGCATGCAATGAAAGCCATGGCTCTGAGAATATCTTGCACTGTCAGTATGAGTTTGCCATCAGGGTAGTCTTCCCCCAAAAGTTTGATAATTGTATTATATCTTCTTAATCTACCTTATAATAAAAAAGGGAATATATTAGAGAGTTGATGAGGCTTTCCAACTCATTTATTTTTAGTGGCATTTTATTGTGACTGGCCTGTAAAGATGTGATCCTTTTTCATACTCTAGGATGTATGCTTTCAATTGTGTAATGAATTTTTAATATGTTTCTATCTTTTTGTAGGTCAGATATTGAGGTATAGAAAGTGGTTAACTAGTTCTATCAGTGCTGCACAATCAACTCTACTAAAATGGTAGAGAATCACTGTGTGCCCAGCTACCTATCTGATACATGAAACAAGAGTCCCACAAGCAACAACTTGTCAAGAAGAAATGTCAAACTATGTTAAGTCTGCAATATATCTGTTCTCAAGACATTCCCTGGGATTTATCAAGCTGTTTTTATGTGCAGGAACAGTGTAGCCATTCCTGCACGGTATATGGCCGCCGAGCGATCCAGCAAACAGCTGATCTGACGTGCATGAGCGTGCCTACACTGTTCCTGCACAGATACAGCTGCAGAATGCTAATTACCTCATTTGCTTGTGAAAAACATGCAAAAGCGATGAATTAGTGATTCACCAAGCAGCCAGGTATCCATGCAGGAACAGTGTTATTTGCAGAAATGTATTCGGTTACTAAGCAAATTCATTTCTGCAAATAAAATGGAGGTACAACAGCTCTCAGAAAAGCATGTATTACAGTGGTTAGGCATGTCAATGGCCAAATATATGGCCATTGGCATGGAAAGCCATTTCTTTTTTAGAAAAATCAAACCTTTTTTTTTGGCCGATCTCAGCCATTTAAGCATAGGGCAGCGGCACGCAAACGGGATCGGACGGAAAATAAAAAAAATAAAAAAGGTGAAAACTGAATTTTAACAGAAATCTGCATTTTGCCATTATAGTCAATGGCATGCAGAATGAAAACAATACCAGGGAATAGTGGTTGCTAAGGGGAAAGGCCCAATGTAAGTGTGGTAACTATGGAGTAAGGCAGTGGGGTATGCAAATTAGGGGAAATTTATTGAATCACAGAAATCATCTAAGTCCCAAACTACACCTAATCGTGTAGATGCTCTTGCATGATGGTTAAACTAGGAGGAGCAACAGACATGAAAAGGATGTGTGTAAGGCATGTTGTAAGCACATTGGAGCCCTAAGACACAGAGATAAGCTTAGCTAAACTCAGCTAAGCAAGGGGGTTTGTCTGAGGCTATATTGTCTTATTTCATGAACTGAGGAGTGTGTTCACGCCCAAGGGAGGGCCATTTCTTACTGTTTACATAAGCTAAATAGGCTTGTGTGGCATGCACGCAGTCTAAAACAAACAAAAAAAAAATGGAAATACCAGGACTATTGACATTTCCACACCGGGTTTGCACGGCACACCTCGGGGCATAAAAGGGAAGGAAATGGGAAGGGGAAAAAGGAAAAATAGCAGAATTAAAGTGATCAAGTACAAATAACATAGCTGGAAGGTGGAATACATCATAGTCAGCAATCATACAGATAGCATCTGCAGCACAACAGTATAAAGTATGAAAACATCTTACAGTCTGTTTTTTCCCACAAACTCTGCACCAATGGTGTATACATGCAGGGGAATTTTAACTGAAAAAATGTTAGCAGCTGCCAGCGCTTTGATCCAACAGTATGTGCTAGAGGCTGACAGCAGAGAGGATGATAATGCTGACAACTGCCACAGACCAGGGAGGAGGAGAAGAGTGTTCAGACCCAGGATAACTTACCAGGGGCTACATGATCTGGAGATAGTAGAGCGCTACAGGGTGGACAGAGACATACTTCAGCAAAATATCAGCTGTGCTGGCCTCAACTCTGGCCTAGGACCAACAAAGGGGAACCCATCCCAGTGGATACCAAGGTATGTGTAGCCTTAAGAATTCTAACTACAGGTACTTTCCAAAGACCTACTGGGGACATCATGGGAGTCTCACAGCCATCTGCATCCAGGGTACTCCACCAGTTCCTGGATGCCATGCTATCACATGCCAGTGAGCACATTTACTTCCCCAACACCCATGAGGAGAAGCCCAGTAATACGCATCTCTTCCACCATGTAGCAGAATACCTGGAGGTACTGGGTGCCATAGACTGCATGCACATCCACATCAAAGCACCACCCGGTGAACAGGGTAGGGTCTACATAAACTGCAAAGGATTCCCCTCCATCAACTGCCAGGTCTTGTGCAATGCCCAGGCCATTATCATGAAAGTGTGTGCTGGCAGCCCTGGAAGCTATCACGACTCCCACATCTGTCATTCGTCACAGCTGTACCAGTCATTTGCCAGTGGGGGCATCCTGTATGGCCATCTGGTGGGGGATGCTGGGTATGCACTGGAGCCGTGGATGATGACACCCATCAGAAATGCACACACACCCACACAAGAATGTCATAATGAGGCACATGCACAAACCAGGATCATTACAGAGCATGTGTTTAGGATGCTCAAGTCACAGTTCCGCTGCCTTGACATATCTGGTGGAGCCTTGCAGTACTCTCCAACCACATGTGCACACATGTTCATAGTATGTGCCATACTACACAATATGATCATGTGGAAACAGCTGCAGCAGGAACAGCATGGGGAAGGGCCACATAGCCCACCACCATTGCCAAGGTCCCCGCACAGTAAAATGGATGACACACATCACATTACCTGTAACTTACCATGTATAGGCAGTGTACTGTGTGCATACAACATAGGCAGCCCTCGAGCACTGTCCTCACAACTGCTGCAAGCACAAGGTAAGTCAATCTTCTTAACAATAAATAAATAGATTAGTATGTTCTGCTAGCATATCTATGGTAATTCTGCATGCATGCAAGGGAATGGGATGGCCTACTGAGATAGCAGCACACAACTGACAGCTATGTGGAACACCAGGAAATGTCTGGCCAAAACTGGCCTCCACACATTATGCAGTAGTACCTGAGGTGGCAAATCCCACTGCAGTATATGTGTGGGGACAACTAACTGGGGGTCATAGGTTATAGGCATGGATGTCAGAGTGGGGGTCCCATAATTACCCCTCACACCCACACTGCAAGTCAGCTGTAGAAAACCACAGAGAAATGTCTGGTAAAGGCACTAAAATGGCGACAATGTTGAATTAATCCCCTACAGACTCGCACAGCGATAGCACAGCAGGACCTGCAGTTGTAGTAAGGTTATGAAGGGTAAGAAGTCTGAAACTCAAATGTATGCCAGTACACTCTGACCTGGCCTCTTTACTGATATGCCTCTAGTCTCCAAGACAGGGGGCAATAGTATGGTAAATGGAACCAAAATGTAAAGCAAATATCAGCATAGTCTGTGCAAATGTGTACAGTTGACAGGTGCCCCCCCCCATATACACACAAAAATGCAGTAACATGTATGTTTGCAGAGAAATAGCAGAATAGCACACATTGGCATGGCTGTAGCAAGACACATGAAAACATGTTGCCTGTCCACGATATGCAGGGGTCAATGAGCTAAGTGTTTGTGTGGTTAATACTGTCTGGATCTGGTCAGCACGTTCTCCTGGCAGTTGTCTTGTAGTGCCCTAGGTACAGTGCTACCTTTGACAGGGCTATGTGCAGAAAACTGCAGTGCCAACTGTTATGCATGTCAGTGACACCCACTGCTCTGCCACTGACATACCTGGAAGTCACAGTGCTATGTGGAATATACTACACATATTAGTGACATCTTGAAGGATGTGTAGCAGAGGTACCAAGGTTTTTGTAAATATAAGTGCGTTGTGGTACTGTTTCCAGTGGTCATTCTCAATAATCCTGTTTTCTTATGTTTGCTTTTACATATAATGGGCATGCCTGCACAGTTGAATGCACTCTGTACCCACAAATGTAACTCCCAACCTTTGACAGAAAGATGTCTGGACAAGGCCAGAAATAAAAGTAGAACAAAGGCACAATGATAGGCATGTGTTGTACATATCGCCCTTATATACTGAGAAAGTTGGTAGAGTGAGGGGTTTGCAGCAGCAGGAATTGTCTGTAGGTTATGTATTCTGAAACAGTAATGTCTGTATTATTTTGTAACATCACACTTCAAATATATGTAAATAACTTGCCATAAAAACACAATTTTATGTAGAAAGGATGAAACCTTTTGCCAAACACCTGGACAACCTGCCAAAAACTGTACAGTTGAGAGGTATGCCCACACAAGGATATGACATCTCAGGTTAGAAAAATACCACACAAGCAGGAGATCCCCAGCCAGTATATCACAGGTTGCTCAACTGTTTGCACAGCCATGTGTCATTACTACACTGGCTGTAGCCACACCTCACAAATGGCCTTATTGGGCAAGAATTTACATAGCTGCCCTCATAATATTGGTCTATGCATCATACAACTAGTATTCTTCTGGTAAAGCACTGTGATGGTCTGAGGATGTCTGATACTAGGTAATGACACAATACACTGCAGTTTCAGACTACAGATAAGTCAGAAAATGTCTGCTAAACAAAAACAAGTACCCTGAGAAAGGTCCTGTGTAATCCTGAGAGGTATGGCTGTAGCACACAATACCCTGGACTGGAGTACACCTATCTCTGGAATGGAGTCCCACTCTAACTGTAGAAGGCCACACTGGGCATACTCCTACACACAGAGAATCACAGGACATGTTGGAACCCACATCGGAATATATGACTGTATTATGTATATATGTCCATGCATACAGACAGCTATGTATACCTCAACTGTCCCCACACACACACATCAGACATGATTACCCTCAGCTAGTTGTAGGTGACCCATATGTGATATATCTGCATCTGTTGCCTGAGATATGCACACATATATATGGGCAACAGATAACATATGTCAAACATACACACACATAGATGTGGGGAACTGAGAGACAGACAGTGATACAGAGAGAGACACTGGGGGACACAGACAGAGTGAGTCACACATATGGATACCCTGAATGGCATGCAGTGATGTCCTGCTATGCACAGTGCCATATCAGTTGTAAACAGTTACATGTGCCAGCATAAAATATGAGCACCATTGTGTAAGGGTACTGAGGCTGGGTTTATAATATCACATCACCTGCGTGTGTGTGTGTGTGTGTGTGTGTGTGTGTGTGTGTGTGTGTGTGTGTGTGTGTGTGTGTGTGTGTGTGTGTGTGTGTGTGTGTGTGTGTGTGTGTGTGTGTGTGTGTGTGTGTGTGTGTGTCCGTAGGTTTAAGTATTAGGAGACTCTTCCCACTCAGTAAACTTCACATTGCCCTACTGAGACAGATGCCTGGTGTCAAAGCCATGGCCTCAAGCTCAATGCCAAAAAGTGCATTGTCATCCCTTTTGGTAAAAACTCAGTACCCATGAACTACCACATAGGTGGTAGTCTACTTAACACCGAAAGTGGGATAAGAGACCTTGGGACACAGGTGGACAGTAGACTCTCCTTTGATAATCACATCACCACAGTAGTCAGGAAATCCTTCTATGTGGCACACCTCATCACAAAAGGTTTCTCATCCAGGAAAAAAGAGGTCATTCTTCCCCTCTACTCATCACTCATTAGACCCATTATAGAGTACAATGCCCCTTTTGGTATGTACCTCACAAGACATCTACAACAACTGGAAAGGCCACAGAAATACCTCACAAAGAGGATTACTGGCCTCAAAGAGATGCCCTATGCAGACTGTCTCAAAAAACTGCAGCTTTACTCCGTTGCATATCGCCTACTCAGAGGTGATCTCTGCCTAACACACAAAGCTATGTCAAACCCAGAGCTTTTAGACATGCTCCACTTAAAGAAATCCCAATCCCTATGAGCTACACACTCTAGGGACCTAAATCTCATCACCAAAATAAACAGAACATGCTGGAGGGATAGCCTCCTGTCCCAGAGACTTCCCATACTCTGGAACAAACTACCTATCTATATCAAACAAAGCTCCTTATTAGCACTATTCAAGAAAAATCTTGATGATTGGATGGGAGATAGGAAATTCACCCCAGGGATCACTTCTGTGGCTCTGCTCGACAGTGGCACAGGAAAATAATTTTCTGGGGTGGCAAAAGCCAGGGTACATTTGGCTAGGCTTATATAGGCCCTAGGGCCAATAGCCTAGTACCTACCTATGAACCTATGAACTTCACAAGATCTGCTGCTTTCATTTACCTTAGAAATACTATTGGACACCCATCAACTCTATAAGCTCTGTAACATGTGCAATAACTGTGTAACACTATAATACAAATAACTAGATAAGTAGGAGTTCTAATACACATACTGGCAACTGTGTGTGAGTGTGACAGTTGTGTAGGTGAGAGAGAGTGTGCATTTGTTTGTTTGTAGGGGAAACAGTTTTAGGCCATTCCCACCCACAACACTTCCCAGTGCTCCACTTTATCAGTCCTGCTGATGTAATTCCCTGTATCAGTACCTTTTGCCAGTTGTCAGCCCAGTAAGCTCTGTAGCATATGATAACTGTGTAACACTATAATACAAATTGCAAGCAAGACAGGGGTTCTAATCTCAGATCTGGCAAATGAGTGTGTGTGTATGATTGTAAGAAGAAGTGTTTTGATAAGTTTCCCACCCACTGCCCTGCTTTATCACTCCTGCTGATGTCATTACCCTTATCAGCATCTTTTGTCAGTTGTCAGCCCAATAAGCTGTGTAGCACATGCAATAACTGTATAACACTATAATAGAAAAAACTAGATAGGCAGGGGTTCTATTCTCAGAACTGCCAAATGTGTGTGTGGGTGTATAAGTGTCTATGTATGTTTATAGGAAGAAGTATTTTGATAAGTTTCCCACCCACTAGCCTACTTTATCTGACTTGCTGATGTCATTCTCCTTATCAGCATCTTTGGCCAATTGTCAGCCCAGTAAACTCTGTAGCGCATGTGATAACTGTGTAACACTATAGTACAAATAACTAGATCGGCAGGGGTCTACTCTCAGATCTGCCAAATGTGTATGTGGTTGTATAGTTGCATAAGTGTGTATGTTTGTAGGAAGAAGTATTTTGATAAGTTTCTCACCCACTGGCCTACCTTATCAGTCATGCTGATGTCACTCCCCTTATAGGTTCATAGGTGTGTACTAGGCTAATGGCCCTGGAGCCATTACAAGCCTAGCCCATAGAAGTACCCTGCCATTGTCCCACCTGACATTAGTTCCCAGTGCCTCCATCAAGTAGAGCCACTGGAATGATCCCTGGGGTGAACTTTCTATTACCCATCCACTCATCAAGATCTCTCTGGAACAGGGTCAGCTAGGTGCTTTGCTTGACATGTATGGGAAGTCTATTCCAGGGCATGTGCAGTCTCTCAGTGAGGAACCTGTCCCTCCAGCATGTTGTATTGATTGTGGTAATGAGGTTGAGGACTCTGCAGTGTGTGGTGCAGAGGGATTGAGATGTCTTTATATGTAGAATTTCTAAAAGAGCTGGGTCAGACATGGCTTTGCAAGTCAAGCAGAGATCACCTCTAAGTAGGTGATATGAGACAGAGAATAGCTGGAGTCATTTGAGTCTGTCTGTGTAGGACATGTGTTTAATGCCTAGGACCCTCTTTGTGAGGTACTTCTGTGGCCTCTCCAGCTGTTACACATGTCTAGTAAGGTACATGCCAAATGCGCCATTATACTTGATGATTGGTCTAATGACAGAAGAGTACACAGAGATGATGACTTCTTTCTTCCTAGAAGCAAAATCCTTGGTAATGAGATGTGCCACATAGAAGGACTTCCTGACCACAGTGGCAATGTGGTGGTTAAAGGAGAGGTTGCTGTCAGATCTCTTATAACGCCTTCAGTGTTCAGTGGGCTCCCATTAATGTGGTAATTAGTGGGAACTGAGTTTTTACCAAAGGGGCTGATGATGCATTTTGTGGTGTTAAGCTTCAGGCCATAGTTTCCACACCAGTCAGTGGTCTCAGTGAGGCCTTTCTGTAGGATGTCTACATCACTTGTGGAGTTGATGCTTCCCAGCTTGCAGCTGTCTGTGAACTTGGTCAGCCAGAGTTCCTTTGTGTTGTCCTGGACTCCTGAGAAGTAGGTACTGAACAGGAGAGTACCCAGGAGTGATCCCTGTGGGACGCAACTCATGACTGGTTGGCAGTCTGACTTGGAGCTTGCTACTTTCACACTGTGTTCTATCTGTGGCCCAACTTGCAACCACCCTAGAGATATAGGGGTTGATGCCTAGTTTGTTGGGTTCATCAATAATTCCTGACTGAGGAATGGTATCAAGTGCCTAGGCCAGATTGATGTAGGCTGTATGCAGTGCCTTACTGTCATACACAGCCCTGGTGACTGACTCAAAGAAGTCAACCAGGTTGAGAAGGCATGATCTCCCTTTTACAAAGCCAAACTGTGTGGGGTCCAGAGTTAGGAGATTACTTGTATGTTTGTTGATCTGGTCCCTGATGATGCGATCCATAGCTGTACATATCAGACTCATCAGGCTAATGGGATGATAATTCCCAGGATCTGTAGTTGCTACGCCTTTATAGAGAATGTTGACTGTAGCAGTGTGCCATTTGGGAGGGACAAAGCCTGAGGTGAGGCTGTGGCTGAACAGGGCACACAGATGTGGTGCCAGGTATATTTGCAGTTCATGTAGAACACAGCCAGGGATAATTTGGGGTCCCATGGAAGCTGTATTCTTGTCCATGGATAATGCAGGTGTAACCTGGGAGGCAGTAATCCTGGGTGCCTGGCATTCTTCTAGCATTCTTATTGTTCCCCTAGTGGGGGAGAGTTGGCAAGAATGTTGGCAAAATCTGTTGGCTCAGTATAGGATGTAGCATTGTGCAGTAACTCAGAGCACATCTGGGTATTGCCGTGGAGGTTCTTGATATAACTATCAAAGGCTTTGTGATTGTTCTCAGTTTCTGCTACAATTCTGCCATCATAACTGGCTTTAGATGATTTCATGAGGGATCTCAAGTTGTTGTTGAGGCTAATAAGGGAGTTTTACCACTCATGGGACTCCATCTTTTTCTGCAACAGTTTCTTCCTTCTGTTGTACAGGTTATTAATGACAGGGGATCACCAGATTGACCTCCAGTGTTTGGAGGAGAGTGTCATGGTTCTGTTGGGTATGACTAGTTCCATGCATTGATGTACATGTCTGTACAGTGCATGTGTGCATGATTCAGCAATCATGCAGGTATTTCCATTGGCATGGGTGCTCTGAAGTTAGCCACCTCTGTTTTCAGGAGTCCAAAGTCAGCTTTGGAGAAGTTTTTCAAGGCGGTTACCTTCCCGGGGAGTATGGGTGAGATGTGGATTTCCATGGTGATTACTTTATGGTTGGATCTGACCAGGTATGGATTGCCAAGCAACAGTCCCATATGTTAGTAATCAACACAGGTCAAGGCTGTTGCTTCCTCTAATGGGTGTCAGAATGAGCTGGTCCAGGGCATTGGAACTGATGAATTCCAGGAAGCATTGGACCAGTGTATTGGTGCTTGAGTATCTTTCCCAGTTGATGGGGGGTAGTTGAAATTTCCTGGTATGACAGTGTTGGGTTGTACCTTGATAGATTCCAAGGTGTTGAGGAACGTGGATTGAGAGTCTCGGGACATGGATGGGAACCTATAGCAGGCTATGACCTGGATTGCACTATTACCCAATGTCAGTTGTACCTGAAGTATCTTAGATGCATTATGCTGGGATACTAGTCTGGAGTTGTGCATATCCTTTATTAATATGGAGACACCACCGCCTTTGCAACTCTGGTCCATATTTTGGGACTAACAGGTGTGGAATCAGTTATAGCCTGGTAGTACAGGGGTGCTGCCTGCTGCTGTAAACCAGGTCTCTGTTACAGCACAAATGTCAATGTTCTCCATTTTGAGGAGTGCTTCGTGTGGCTCCATCTCGAGATTTAGATGTCTAGTGTTGGGCAGCATGACCCTCAGATTGCATATATGTATAGCTATTACGGAGGTAATTTGATTTGGAACACTGTCTTAAAAGGCACTATAAGGGTGGCAAGACAGTTAGCCAGTACCTGGAACTCCCAGGGGTGACAGATGCAGGCCATCTCTGTCAAGGCATCACAGTCTGTCAATCGTGTCATCCCAAGCAGACAGATACTGGATCCCCTGAGAATAACAGCAGACATTTAAGCCAATTGTTGAAGTCAATCATTTGTTGTTTGTACTACGGTATCATTCTGGGTGGCAGTAGTATATTCCTTGGGGCTATTGTCATACCTGCCTGACCCACATAACCTGAGAGCTCCACCATGTCTCTTCATGTAGTCCAGGGAGGTGTGCCTCAGGTCATTCACACACACATGGACAATGACAGAGTGATACTTGTAGTTGTTGTGAAGTGACCTGACGGGGTGTGTTATGTGTTGGATTCTGCCACCTGATAGACAGCTGACTTTTACCTTCTCCGTGTTCAACCTAGTGAGTGGGACATCAGTGTGCCTCTCTATTGAGTCACCTATGATTACTGTATTAGGCAAGGTGGTTAGCCTTAAGAGCTTAGGTTGAGGGGCACACTGTGTAGGTGAGGTATCTGTCCTGTGGTTTGTGCTGTGTTGTGGTGGTTGAGTGGGTGCCTGTCTTGGTGGTCTCTGCTGTTTGGGTAAATGACTATTGAGTGCCTCTGTGAAGATGGGTGGGTGTTTTTTGTTTGTATGTCAGAGCTGTGATAGTGGGTGTTCTGGAGAGGTATATGTTGCATGTGGTGTGGTGCAGGTGTCGACCCTTCTCCTCTTAACCAGCTAGTCCAGTCTTCGCTGGAGAGTGCATACCTTCCAATTGGTGATATAGGGGTGTCTCTCACAAGTCTGAGCATTGGGAGTTTAGAGGAGAGGGCTGTCTGTGTACATCAGGAGTTGCAACAGTGCCTCAGAATGCACAAGTCCACCAGGTTAATGGGCAAAAGCACAGAGAACTGCACTTTAATCATGCCAGGAGGGGTGGTCATAACTACTAAGTACTGGAGTTAATTCCATGAGGAACAACTACTGCTGATGGCTCTCAGGTGTGCTATAATAATTGATACAAAACCTGTTGAAATGGAAAGCTGTTAGGCTATTTGAAGTGCAGGAGAAAAAGAACTAGCAAGATCTACGGGAAAAACTGAAGGCAGACTTTCTGGCACCTCTAATAGTTTACCTCAGCTGTGCATTTATCAGCACCTTTGGCTAGTTGAAGAGTGAAAAATGTCCTAGAGCTGGATTAACACTCAGTATTCACCTCACAGCAACTAATAGCAGAAGAGAAACAAAATGACCACAGCTGAGGAACGAAAATAAAACTCCAAATTTAATGAAACACGGTAGAAAGTAAGAGCTTTCGCAATCTCACACTGATCGCTTCTTCAGACTCTGTTACAAAACAAGTGAGGTCACCATATTTAAACCTAATTAAGGCCAATCACAAGTAACAATAAAAATAGTCTGATTAACTTTTAAAGTAACACACTGAATTCTCCATAGGAGAATGCTTTATGAAAAAGCATTTGATAAAAACAATTAAAATATAATTTAATAATGAGTACATATGATTCCATCAACACATAGGTCTCTACACCTAAAAATAATAATAAATAAATTCAGTGTTTAAGTGGTCTAGCCTTCAGAAAAGGTTTAAGTGACACTGCACTGTTTAAACCAAGTGGTTTTTCAGCTTGTAATAGTAAAATCCATTTCTGTTCAGCTATCTCTACTCTATTCTTCATGTCACCACCCCTAACATTTTCTTCTACAACTTCTAATGCCATAAAACTAAAGGTATGTTGTGTACCAATTTCCTGCACATGTCTTGCCAGGGCATTGGTCTCTTTTACATTTGCTATATCCCTTAGGTGTTCTAATGGGTTCATGTCATTTGGTCGACAGTTAATTTGATCGACAGTTCATTTGATCGACAGTTCATTTGATCGACAAGCATTTGCCCCCTTCCCCAATGTTGTGCGACCCTGGAGTTGATATATATAGTTGGGGGGTGTGGGGGGCACAGCCCCCCACATTGGGGGGTGGGGGGAGTGAAGCCCCCCACCTACAATGCTTGTCGATCAAATGAACTGTCGATCAAATGAACTGTCGATCAAATGAACTGTCGACCAAATGACATGAACCCGTTCTAATATATGTTCCTTAAAACTTCTATTTGTCTTTCCTATGTAGAATACATAGTAGTCTTTGCAAAAGCAAAAATAAACTAAGTGCTCTGTCCTGCAATCAGCATAGAAATTCACCTCTATGTTAGGATGTCTAAAGACAGAATTAGGATAGATATGATTACATGCCATGCAGTTCCTGCATGGAAAAGTCCCTTTTCTCTGGGAGGTGATCTTGTTCCTGCTGAAACTTGGTTTATAGCATAGTTGCCTTTTTAGTGACTTCTTATTCATAAAGGAATATTGTGGTCTACTATCACACCATCTAGTTCATTTACAGATTTTAGTATGCCCCAATCTTTCTCAACGATTCTGTGAAAAATTCCTATATTGCTTGAATAGGTGATTGGAAACCTAACCTTGCACTCCACATCATTCTGTTCAATATGTGTATTACTTCTGCTCTCAGAGAAAAAAGGTCTGCCTTTCAAATTGTATTCTGTATACATTTCATTGATATTAGTATCTACATATTTTTCACTGTAACCTCTTTCACTAAATTCTCTTTTCAACATGGAGACTGCATTGTCTAAGCCCTCTTTGGTGTTATGTAGGTGACTAATTCTCACAAATTGTCCCTTAATGACATTTTTATTGACATGCCTTGGATGCATACTAGTTTTGTGCAGGACATTATTCTTCCTACTTGGTTTCCTAAAAAGACTGGTAGCTATATCCATTTGTGAGGTTCTCTGCAATCTAACGTCTAAAAAATCAATTACATCTTTCGAATACTGAAATGTAAATCTCAGAAATTCAGTGGTTGTATGTAGATAATCGATGAATTGTTCCAATCAATTAGGCGTGCCCCCCAACAAAAGGAAGACATCATTGACAAAATGTACATACCATAAAAAATTGTTTAAAAAAGTATTCCCTTGTAACAAGTAAGTGGTTTCCCATGAAACAAGTGCTAGGTTGGCGTAGATATTGGCACATGCTGTGCCCATGGCCACACCAACCCTCTGCTGATAATAATGGTCATTAAACACAAAAACATTGTTATCCAAGATGATATCAAGTAAATTACAGATCAAATCAACTTTTCTGGGTGCGTATATCTGTTTGGTATTAAGTACTTCACGTACCCTCTCAATAACCCAGTCATTGGGTATCACCGTAAATAACGATGTAATGTCCATGGTAACAAATAAGAATTCCCTGTTGATCTCTGCCATTATCTTATACAAAGATTCTAAAAACATTTTGGTATCTCTAAGAATAGGAATAAGAATAAGAAGTCACTAAAAAGGCAACTATGCTATAAACCAAGTTACAAAAACAAAAACGCAAATCCAAACTAGCAAAACCGAAACAAGAAAAGAAAACGAGCAGGCAATGGAATATCCAGCTGTTTATTGTACGTAAGTGCGTTCACTGAACAAAATACTTCAGCTTCTTCAGACAAGTAAAAACTATTCACTTCCCAGTTTAAAAACCTAACACAAACCTGCTGAGTCAGTGGGCTGGGCCAGCCCAAGCACATGATGTCATGCAGCATTAAACATTTAAAGCAACACTGACTAATTAAACCATGTTGCACAAATGATAGTCTTAAGCAAAAAAAAGTTAATAAAAAAGTTTACCATTTCCAACCCAAGACAAAAAATAAATATAAATACAATTGGGATGGTAAATGATGCTTAAAAATAGGCCATAGTTATATAAAAAATAAAAAATAATGATAATAAATAAAGTGTGTACTGTGTAAATGTGTAGCATAGAAATATATTGTTATGTTATTAAATTGAGTTACATTATGTTAATGTAAAAAACCAACATGTAAATACATCATACAAGACTCATACACCCTGCCTTGTGGTATTATACATGTAAAAACATAGAAAGTCTTACTCATAAACAAATATAAAAAGAAGAAAAGTCAGTTAGATGTTTTAAACATTTTTTGTGTGAAACAAACATGCTGCCACCCCTATCTTGCCAGGGCTTTAAGCTTCAACAAGCTCTTGATAGATAAGGCTTAATTTAACCCTGGAAAAGAGTAAGCAGCAGTTGCAATTTGCCATTCCACTTCAGCCTCTTCTAATTTGAGTTCCCAGGGCCCCCCTCTTTTGTTATGTTCTACTCGTTGTAAAACCACAAATAAGAAATTGTGACTTGGGAAAATAAGGGTGTGTCTGGCTAAAGCACTAGTACTAGTTTTGTTCATAATGCTGTACTGGTGCTCATAAATCCTCTGTTTTCATTTCCTCTCTGTTTTCCCAATATAAAATGCTTTGCAACCGTCACAGAAAGCTCCATAAACAACCCCTGGAGAATCACAGTTGTATCTATCATGGATGTAATATACTTTATTTCAGATTTCTACTCTGTCAGTTAATTTAATGAACTTGCATTGTCGACATCTCCCACATTTTGTCATGCCTGTATTAAATTTAGAAGCCCTTTTCGGCCTTTCAACCAAACCTTTCAGGTTTACGCTCTTCCTAAAAGATAGTTGGGGTGTCAAACCTAAAGAACTTCTAAGGTGGGGATCTTCCGAAATAAATGCCCAGTTCTTGTTGACAATTTCTCTAATGACTCTAGAGTCAAGTGAGTAAGTTGTTAACAGTCCAGTTGATTTGTCTCCCTCCTGTATGTTTGTTGAAGCAGGAGATGCTAAAATGTTAGTGTGTGACTCTGGCATGTTATAACCTTTGTGTAACAGGGGGGTAAAGTGGCCTGATGACCTTTTACTAATGACTTCTTCAAACACAGTGGCCACAAAGGCCATTGGATACCCTCTCCTATTAAACATGGATCTTAACAAGTCACATTCAGTAATAAAATCATTGAAGTCACTAACCATTCTGGCAGCCCTTACTGCTTGTCCCTTCACCACTGCTTTTTTTCTGGTGTAAAGGGTGACAAGTAGAAAAATGCAGAAAGGCGTTGGAATAGTTGGCTTACGGTATATAGTGGCTCTAAATCTGTGGTTAACAAGGTCCTTTGCTAGATGAATATCCAAAAAATCAATGTAGTCTGTGCCTATTTGGAAGGTAAAATCCAAAAAGTAGTATAAGTTTTAATCTCACTGATGAATTCATCTGTCAAGTTTACTTCACCCTTCCATAGAAAGAACATGTCATCCTGGTACCTAGTGTACCAGACCACATTGTCCTTAAAGGTAGGGGAATTAAACAAATAGGACCTTTTCCAGTAAGCCATGACAGTGTTGGCAAAACTGCTGCCACATGCAGCTCCCATAGCAACGCCACTTGTCTGGAAGGGTGAAGTAAACTTGACAGATGAATATTATTTTGTTCAGTGAAAGTGCTTACGTACAATAAACAGTTAGATATTCCATTGCCTGCTCATTTTATTTTCTTATAAACCATGTTTCAGCAGGAACAAGATCACTTCCCAGAGGAAAGGGACTTTTCCATGCAGGAACTGCTTGGCATGTAACCATATCTATCCTAATTCTGTCTTTAGACATCCAACACAAGACTTTAACACAGAGGTGAATTTCTATGCTGATTGCAGGACAGAGCACTTAGTTTATTTTTGCTTTTGCAAAGACTGCTATGTATTCTAAGTAGGAAAGATGAATAGAAGTTTTAAGGAACGTATATTAGAACACCTAAGGGATATAGCAAACATAAGAGACGAATGCCCTGGCAAGACATGTGCAGGAAGTAGGTACACAACATACCTTTAGTTTTATGGCATGAGAAGTTTTAGAAGAAAATGTTAGGGGGTGGTGACATGAAGAATAGAGTGGAGATAGCCGAACAGAAATGGATTTTACTATTACAAGCTGAAAAACCACCTGGGTTCAACAGTGCAGTGTCACTTAAACCTTTTCTGAAGGCTAGACCACTTAAACACTGAATTTATTTATTATTATTTTTAGGAGTAGAGACCTATATGTTCATGGAATCATAAGTACTCATTATTAAATTATATTTCAATTGTTTTTATCAAATGTTTTTTCATAAAGCATTCTCCTATGGAGAATTCAGTGTGTTACTTTAAATGTTAATCAGACTATTTTTATTGTTACTTGTGACTGGTCTTAATTAGGTTGAAATATGGTGACCTCACTTATTTTGTAACCGAGTCTGAAGGATCGGTCAGTGTTAGATTGCGAAAGTGCTTACTTTCTACCTTTGTTTCATTAAATTTGGAGTTCCTCAGCTGTGGTCATTTTGTTTCTGTTCTACCTTTGGCTAGTTGTCAGTCCAGTAAGCTCTGTAGCACATGTGATAACTGCATAACACTATAGTACAAATAACTATATAGGCAGGGATTCTAATCTCAATACTAGCAAGTGTGTGTGTTTGTGTGGGAATCATATACTGTGTGGGTTATAGAATTTTGAGTTGGGTACCACCCTGTAAACTTCCCATCACCTTACTTTACTAGGCCTGATGATGTCACTCACCTTAGAAGTACCTTGGGAGTAGGTGAAATCATGTAAGCTCTGTGGCACTTCTGATAACTGCGTAATACTGTAATATAAATAACTAGATAGGTAGGGGTTTGAATCTCAATATTGGCAAGTGTTTGCGCACGAATCATATACTGTATGGGTTATACCATTTTGAGTTGTGTTCCACCCTGTAAACTTCCCATCACCCTAATTTACTAGGCCTGCTGATGCCATTCACCTTAGAAGTACATTGGGATGATGTGAAATCATATAAGCTCTGTTGCGCATCTGGTAACTGTGTAACAGTATAATAGAAATAACCAGATAGGTAGGAGTTCTAATCTCAATACTGGTAACAGTTTGCGTGTGAATCATACACTGTGTAGGTTATATCCTTTTGAGTTGTGTACCACCCTGTAAACTTCCCATCACTCTACTTTACTAGGCCTGCTGATATCGTTCACCATAGAAGTACGTTGGGATGAGGTTAAATCATGTAAGCTCCATGCATCTGCTAACTGGGTAACACTATAGTAGAAATCACTATATAGATAGAGGTTCTAATCTCTGTACTGGCAACTGTTTGTGTGTTTGTGTGTGTTTGTGCATGAATCACATACTGTGCGGGTTATACCATTTTGAGTTGTGTACCACCCTGTAAACTAGCCATCACCCTACTTTACTAGGCCTGCTGATGTCATTCACCTTAGAAGTACCTTGGGATTAGGTGAAATCATATAAGCTCTGTGGCACATCTGATAACTGCATAACATTACAGCAGTAATCACTAGATAGGTAGATATTCTAATCTCAATATTAGCAGCTGTGCGTGCATTTGGGTGAAGATCATATTTTGTTTGTCTGATACCATTTTGATGTGTGTACCATCCACACTTGTTTACCACATTCTAATGGCATTACTTTATATAGTGTGGTAACAGCATCTGCCTCACATACAGCATGTTAAAGCATTGTGCAGGCCATACCAATCCTCTGTACAGATGTCTATGGAATATCCAGATGTTTGAAACCTATATGTGGTCTGTGTCCTTTAACAATGCCCATGTATGTGATATTGTTGCCAAATCAGCCACAGTGAGTATAATGATACACATGCTAGCATCAGGTATCATACTTGACTGAAACATCATGCTGATACAACGTCTGCTACACTATCATTTGTCCAGGCTTGTAGGAGCAATACATGACTCCACATCCTATTTCTGGTGGGTTATCTCATCATCCATGAAGGCATTTATAACATAGGTTCATAGGTTCATAGGTTCATACTAGGCTATCTGTAGGGGGCATTTATAAGCTAGCAGTATAGTTAATAGCTTTCTTTGAATAAAAAGTAAAATAAAAACTATGCCTTTCATTTTTGCTGTGAAATAAATAGCCCGAACATCGGTCTCGAACCCAGGACCTTGGTAACATTAGTCTGTATGACCTACCACTAAGCCATTACATGTTGTAAGGGGTAGTGTCCCATGCATATAATCTATGTGGGGCATGTCATGTGCATGTCATACTAGAGTACATCAAAGTGGAAATGTAGGTTTACTAATCTGTCTATTGCCAACTGTGTTTGTGTTACTGTGTGCACATCCTCTGTGTCAGTCATTACTGTGTGTATGCAAAGGATATACAATTTTGTCTCCCTGTTCCACCCGATGAACTCAGGAATACATGCTACAAACCTGTCATACACAGTATTATGCATGACCTCATCAACCACATCAGGGTTGAGTGTATGGGAAAAGAAATGGCAGGGCCAACAGATGTTGACAGGTGAATCTGTTGCAGTTAATGTAATGGCTACGCTTGTGAGGAACCAGCTGACAGTACTGCAGTAACCTGTTCTGTATGTATGAGCCTGTGGTACTACACAACACTGAGCTGACATGTCTAAAGGCTACCTGTGACAAGGGGTATGTATTCAAGGTCACACTGTCTAACAATGGTGTCCCTCCCACACTGTTGCATGCATACACACCTGGTACATGTCATATAAAGCTGTACCCTGCCTATGATATGGTCGGTGTATTCCCACTCTGCCATACTCCCTCATGAGAATGTCTGCAGGGCCACAGCCTGCAGACACACAGACACTTGGAACACAAACAGAATACAGCATGTCAGACTACATTCAGCCAGTGGTGCAAATACAGCATGTCAGACTGCATTCAGTCAGTAATGCATCCTTGCATAATAAGGTACATACACCTGTATGTGTACCCATAACAAATGCAAGCAGATAGCACCTTACATAGAATTACATAGCTACACTGTACTATATTCACCCTGTGCATCAGACCCATATTAGTATGTCCCTGAATCAATGTTATGGATGACAGGGATGTGGCACAGGTATCATCATATGCACAGGGTGTGGTGTGGGTTTGCCAGAGGCCTAGGCTTGGCCATATGGTTGACATCATGTGTGTGTGTGTGTTTGGTGGGTATCCAATAGATGAGCTGTGCAGAGGTGCTTTGTGTGTGACTGAGGGTGACCTGCCTGTAATACAGATGTATGTGTGTGTATGTATCGCATGTGGCTGTCCTATACAGGGGTATGTTGGACAGCTGTGGACTGTACATGGCAGGGTGTCCAGTTCACCATCTCCGGCCACTGACATGGGAACTGGTCCTGCCAGGGGTATCACTGGCACCACCAGGCCCAAGGTCAGATGCAGACACTTACAGGTGAGGTGGCACAAATCTGTTACACAGACCTCACATTACCCAAATGGTGACATGCATGACACACAGCCCTCAACATCATGTATTGCAGCCAGTTTTACTACATGTAGCTAACAATATAGAGCTCTGGGATACGTGAGTAGTGTTAGTAGGTGATGGCCCTTCCCTAGCACAGACTGCACCCATGTACACATCATTGCTGTTCACCTGTATAGCACAGTGGCAAGTGCTATAGAACATACCTCACAGCTGTACAGATCCTTACAGGATGTGTAGATGTCTGGCGCATATGTTTGCTCTGTTCCTCATAACCCCTGTGTTTGTCTGATACATAACTGGGATGATCTGAAGAGTGACATCACTGATTAATGACATACATTTGAGTTTCAGACCTCCAAACCAGCAGTAAATGTATGGTCACACAATTCTTGTTACACCACTAACCTTCTAAGCTTGCAGTGGATATGATAAGTGTACACAACCCTGTTAACATGTCATAGGTTCATAGGTTCATACTAGGCTATCTGCCCTAGGGCATTTATAAGCCTAGCCAGAATGTGTCTGGCTTTCGCCACCCATTTTAAATTAATTTTGCTATGCCCTTTTTCGAGGTTAGTATACTGTGCCTCTGTCTAACAGTGACACAGAAGTGATACCCAGGTTAAACCTATGATCTCCCATCCACTCATCAAGATTCCTCTTGAAGAGAGTCAATGAGGGACTCTGCCTAACCTGGACTGGGATTTTATTCCAGAGTGAAGGGAGCCTCTGAATTATGAATCTGTCCCTCCAGCATGTCCTATTTATTTCAGTGCTGAGGTTCAAGTCTCGGCATGTAGCTCGATGGGATTTGGATTTTCTGAGGTGCAGCATGTCCATTAATTCCGGGTTGGACATGGCTTTATCGTCAGGCACAGATCGCCCCTGAACAGGTGGTATGCCACTGAGTAGAGCTGGAGTTTCTTTAACCGGGCAGCATATGGCATCTGTTTGAGCCCTTTGATCCTCTTGGTGAGGTACTTTTGGGGTCTTTCCAGTTGCTGCAGGTGTCTGGTAAGGTACATCCCAAAAGGGGCATTGTACTCAATTATGGGCCTGATGAGGGATGAGTAAAGAGGCACGATGACCTCCCCTGATCTAGATGTGAATCCCTTCATGATTAGGTGGGCTATATAAAATGTTTTTCTAACCACTTTGGCCACGTGGTTCTCAAATGAGAGACTGCTATCAGCTTGGGTCCCCAGGTCCCTAATTATTTCTTCTGTACTTAATGGATTACCACCTATGTGGTAATTTGTGGGCACTTTGTTTTTGCCAAAGGGGATGACTATATACTTTTTGGCGTTTAGCTTGAGGCCATGGCTCTGGCACCAGTTGTCTGTTTCTATGAGGCCCTTTTGGAGGATGCTTGTGTTGGCTGGAGAGTCGATTATGGCGCCCAGTTTGCAGTCATCTGCAAACTTGGTCAGCCACAGTCCTTCCGTGTTGACCTGTACCTCCGAGAAATATATACCGAACAAGAGAGGTCCCGGGACTGAGCCTTGTGGGACACCACTTGTAACTGGTTTGGAGTCTGACATGGCTCCAGCAATTCTAACCATGTGGGTTCTGTCCTTGAGCCAGTTTGCAACCCATCTAGTGACATAGGGGTTTATATTTAAGCTGGTGAGCTTATCTATAATGCCCGAGTGGGGTATTGTATCGAAGGCTTTTGCGAGGTCCAGGTAGGCTGTGTGGACCACCTTCCCTCATCAATGGCCTTGGTGACTGTTTCAAAGAAATCAACCAGGTTTAAGAGGCAGGATCTGCCCTTAACAAAGCCGAACTGGGTAGGATCCAGTGTCTGTATGTCCCCAATATCTTTATTTATGAGGTCCATGATGATCCTTTCCATAGCTTTGCAGACCAAGCTAGTCAGGCTTATGGGGCGATAGTTTCCAGGATCCATTGAGGCACCACCTTTGTGGAGAGGGACCACTGTTGCTGTCGCCACTCTTTGGGTACATATCCTGTAGTAAGGCTGAGATTGAACAGTAGTTTTATGTTTGGGTTTAGCTCTTCTTGGAGTTCATGTAGGGCGCAGCCGGGACACCGTCTGGTCCCATTGATGCTCTGTTTTTGCTTTGGAGAGGCAGCTCTTACCTGAGCATCTGAGATGTCAGGGGGGCAGCACTCTACTGGGATAGATATTTGCCCTTTTGGTGGGGGGGAGAAGTTTGCACTGAACCTGTCAGCTAGGATGTTGGCAATGTCTGTGGGTTTGGTGTATTTTTTGTCATTTTGGACTAATTCTGAGCATATCTGGGAATTCCCACCCAGGTTCCTAACATAACTAAAGAAAGCCTTGTGATTATCCTTAGTTTCCTGTGCAATTTTTCTCTCAAAGCTGGCCTTACTCGATTTTATGAGTGCCCGTAGTTTTTTGCTAATACTGATCAGAGATGCCTTCCCTTTTTGGGATTTTGCTCTATCATTTAGTAGCTTCCTCCTTCTATTGTATAGTTTGTTTATGGCTGGGGTCCACCAGACAGGACGTCTGCCTTTGGAGGATTGGGTCTTGGTTTTATTTGGGATTGCATGATCCATGCATTCCTGAAGGTGTTCATAGAATGCATTTATAAAGGAATCTGTGCTCTGGGCCATATTTTCCACAGGTCCGGGGGCTTTGAAGAATTCCACCTCGGTTTTGAGGAGTGTGAAATTTGCTTTAGAGAAGTTTTTCACTGTGGTTTTCTGGGCAGGAGGTAGGGTCGGGATGTGAATATCCAGTGAGATTAGTTTATGGTCTGATCTTGCCAGTGAGGGATACACTTCTGGTCTGGAGCATAGAGTCCCCATGTTGGTGATGATCAGGTCCAGTATGTTTTCCCCTCTTGTGGGAGTGGTAACAAGTTGTTCCATAGCATTTGAGTTTATAAATTCTAGGAACCTTTGGGCTAGGGTGTTGGAGCTAGAGTAATGCTCCCAGTCTATGTTTGGGTAGTTGAAGTCACCCAATATAATGGTGTTTGGAGAGACCTTCATATTTTCCAGTGTTCTCAGGAAGGCCGAGTGGGGTTCCTGGGTTTGAGAGGGTGGTCTGTAGCAGGCTATAAACTGGAAGGCAGTTTTACCCACTGTTAGTTGCACATGGATAGTCTTTGATGCTTCGTGCTGTGCCACCAACCTGGAGGTGTGGGTATCTTTGATGAATATTGATACTCCCCCTTCTTTTGTGGTTCAGTCCAAGTTTTGGGGCCAAAAAGCATGGTATGAGGTATAACCTGGTAGTGCTGGGGTGCTCTCAGGAGCCTTGAATCAGGTTTCTGTTACTGCACAGATATCAATGTTCTCCATGCTAAGGAGAGTTTTGAGTGCGTGCATCTTGAGGTTTAGACTTCTGGCGTTGAGTAGCATTACTCTTAGTTTCTTATCCCTTGTGATACCTATGGAGGTGGGTTTGTCTTTTGAGCCTTGCCTAAAAAAGGCACTATGGGGGTAGCAAGAGCCTTTGTGCCAATATCCGAAAGCCCAGGGATGACAGGTGCAAGCCGTCCCTAGTGAAGCATCGTGGCTTGTTGAGCATGTCATCCCAGGCTGACAGGCATTGGATCCCCTTTGAATGACACCAATACTTAAGCCAATTGTTGAAATTGATCATCTTGTCTTCATATTGTGGCATCATTCTTGGTGAGGGTAAGATCCTGCTCAAGATCAGGGTCATACCGGCCTGGGCCACTAGCTCAGAGAGCTCCTCTATGTCTCTTTTCATGTAGTCCAGGGAGGTACATCTCAGGTCATTCACACCAGCATGGACAATGACTGAGTCATATTTGTACTTGCCTTGGAGTGACCTGAGTGCTTGTGTTATGTGGCGGATCCTAGCGCCCAACAGGCAGCTCCCTGTGACCTTCTCCTTGTTCAGCCTGGTGAGCGGGATGTCAGTGTGCCTGACTATAGAGTCACCTATTAAAAGTGTATCAGGTGTGTTGTTTAGCCTTAAGGGCTGTGACTGTTCGGCACACTGGCTTTGTGAGCTATGTGTTGCACGTGTTTTGTTTTGGGATAGCGGTTGCTTGGGTGTCTGCTTTGGAGGTCTCTGCTGCTTAGGCAGATTTTTATTTAGAGCCTCCGAGTATGTTTTTGTGTGTTTATGTGTTTGGTTTGCTGTCGTGGTAGGTCTATGTGAGACTGGAATTGTAGTGACTGTGGTTTCCTTCTCCTCCCAACTGGTTATGCCAGTACTGAGTTGAGAGAGCTTAGCCTCCAGTTTGGCTATATGGTTGCATCTCTCACATGTGTTGGAATTTGTTGGGAGGAGGAGAGGGTTGTCTGTGTACATGAGGCAGTTGTAACATTGCCTCAATATTCCCAGATTCATCAGCTGGACCGGAGAGGAGATTGACAACTAACCTTTGGACATGCTAGAATAGTATTGGGAATTCCTTTATAATTGAAAAAAGGGCCAATGGGGAACAAGGTACTCAAGGGGAGTTTGTGAGGGTGTAGTGCTTTTAATTTTTTAGTGCTGACTTATATAATTGCTTTAGTGAGCAAGTGCCAGGTAACTTAAATGCAATGTGTTACAGGTAACTTAAATGCAAAAACGACAAACAGTAACTTTCTTTTAAGTGAAACAAGGAAATAAGTACAGTAAGCAATGCAGATATCACTAGGGATCCACAGAAGCACTGAAAAGCTGTGTTTTAGGTGGTATTAGCATTTCAGGGAAATAACAAGCAAACAAACAAGCATACAAACAAAAGCTAGATTCAGCAGGCCTGGATCTAGTCTATGCTACAGCAAACAAGGTGTACCAATTTCAGTAAGAAACAGTTGAAATATGCAGGCACTATAAGCCTTTAACCAGAAATTCCAAGCTCAGAAGGGCAGAGTCCAGCCTCTCCTCCCACAAGAGTGCAGACCACAAACCTTCTTAATGTAAAATAACTGGCCTGAAGCCCAAGTGCTTAAACCAGAACTAATACACTTTTAGAATAACAGACACTGAGCCCTCAATCAGCAGTTCCCAACTTAGAAGGATGTAAGCTACCTGTCCTGCCACCACAGTGCAGGCCACAAACCTTCCTAATGTAAAACAACTGGTCTGAAGCCCAGTGCTTAATCCAAAAGACTTAGAATGATAGCTACACTTTAATCAAGTTACTACCAAGCAGTAGTAAATACAATTGAATACTTTAAAGAATGCCTGGATTAGTGCTCAAGTTATACAAACAAAGCTAGATTCAGCATGCCTGGATCTAGTCTACACTACAGCAAACAAGGTTTACCAATTTCAGTAAGAAGCAGTTCAAATATGCAGGCACTATAAGCCTTTAACCAGAAATTCCCAGCTCCGAAGGGCAGAGTCCAGCCTCTCCTCCCACAGGAGTGCAGACCACAAACCCTTTTAATGTAAAATAACTGGCCTGAAGCCCAAGTGCTTAAACCAGAATTAATACACTTTTAGAATAACAGACACTGAGCCCTCAATCAGCAGTTCCCAACTTAGAAGGATGTAAGCTACCTGTTCTGCCACTACAGTGCAGACCACAAACCTTCTTAATGTAAAACAACTGGTCTGAAGCTCAAGTGCTTAAACTAAAAGGCTTAGAATGAGTTACACCAAGCAGTAATAAATACAACTGAGTACTTTTAAGATGACGCAATAGCAAAATAAAGTAGGAAGAAACACAAATACAGTAAACGCATAGCATTTTTTTTTTTTTTTTTTCAGAAAAGTAGCAAAAACAGTAGTAAAAACAATTCACATGCAGTGCAAGCTGGCACACTTGAGTATGTAGCAATATTAGTCCACACACAGTTTGAAACAATGTAATTAAATTAAAAAGGACTAAAAGCAAGTGCAGAACGGGTTTATTAGGTAGAATGCGGTAAAGAGATGAGACTGGGGGAGTGTCCTAGATCAAATCCACAGTGGGGCGGGCACTGCAAAAGCCACCAAATTTAAACTACAACCAAGAACAGGGAGGGGGAGTGGGGAAGACAGTTTCAACAGAGATAGATATGAGGAATCACAGTGCAAATTATAACCAAAAAATATATACTGATATCTGTATATTTGAAGAACAGTAAGACAACAGATATCTAAGTAACAATTTAGCTCTATAATACAGAATAATACAAAAAAATATACTCAGCTCTATATATTTGCAGAGAGTCTTGTAAGGCTGTCTCTCAACAATCATGTTCTTGTAATATATAAGATGAGACCGCAATAATGCATTCAAATATATTACCCACCTTTCTTGTAACATGTGACCTGTGCAATCCAATCGATAAACAAATGTTATGTGTAAAATATAATGACTGAAATATGTACAACATGGTGGTTGCATAAGTGTGCACACCCTTAAAATGATACTTTGTTGAAGCACCTTGTAAGTGACTTACAGCATTCACTCTTCTTGGGAAGGTGTCTATCAGCATGGTACATCTTGACTTGGCATTATTTAGCCACTCTTCCTTGCAAAGGTCACCCAACTCTGTCAGATTGCAATGGCAGCTCATGTGCACAGCTCTCGTCAGGTCACACTGGGGTTTTTATATTTGGTGTAGGTCTAGGCTCTGCCTGGGCCAATCCATAACCATGAGTGTGTTCAGGTGGAGTCATATTTAGATAGCTTTGGATGTATGCTTCGGGTCTTTGTCATGTTGAAGGCTGATACCCCTCCCCATCCTCAGCATTCTTGCAGGCGCCTGACGGATTTGAGCCAGACGTGGGTGTTATTTGTAACTGTTCATAATTATGACTACATGTTCAGTTCTGGCTTTGGAACAGCATCTCCACAGCAGGCCACTGCCAAAAGCATGATTCACCATGGGGATGCTGGTCTTCAGGTTAAGAGAGGTGTTGCTTGTGCACCACATGTTCCTTTTGGTATTGTGGCTGTGAGGTCAATCCATAGTCTCATTACACCATAACACATTTTCACACATGCCTTTGGGAGACTTGATGTGCTGTACTGCAAATTTTATCCACCCCTGGATGTTTTTTGATGTGGAGAAATGCTTCCATCTTCTGACCCTACCCATAGGCCAGACGTATGCAGAATATGGGAGATTGTTCTGACATGTAGTACACAACACCAGTACTTGCAATAGATTCCTGCAACTTCCTCAGTGTTGCTGTATATCTCCTGGAACCCTCCCTGACCAGGTTTTGACATGTCTTGTCATCATTTTTGGAGGGACATCAGGTTCTTTTAAACAGCACTGTTGTCCCATATTCAATCCATGTTTTGACGACTGTCTCCACTGTGTTCCATGGTGTATGCAATGCTGTGGTAATATTTTTGTACCCTACTCTTGACTGATACCTTTCAAATATGAGATCCCTTTGCTGCTTTGTAAGCTGTCTGCAAGCCATGGCTGTTGCTGTTGCAGGCAAGTGAGCAAATGTCAGGAATATCCTAGTTGGACAGCAGACTGTTATTTGGTGTTACTCAAAGTGTCTTTACTTGATGGCAGGTGTGTACCCAAGCAGACTGAATGCTGTCAGTAAATCACAAGATGCTGCAATAAAATATTATTTGAAGGGTGTGCACACATATGCATCCCGCTTATTGTAAGGTTTGTATACTCCATATTTGGTGCCCAACAGATTTATTGGTTTTACAAGTAAATTGTTCATGTTATAGGTCACATTACAGGTTAGAAATGGTGTGGACTGACATACTGTGGTCTCAATTTGTATATATCACAAACACCTGGCATCTTAACATGGGTGTGTACACTGTTTATATCCACTGTATAAGAGTAATGTTTCACACATGTCCCTACCTTAGGCCATTTGTCCCCCTATTTTGTTGGTGTCTGTCCAGAAGTCTTGCACTGACAGGTTGTGAGGTATGCTACAGGAATGTTACATTCTCTTCAGACAGGCCCCTGTGGTGACCACTGTGATGTAATGCAGTTAACCCCATCACAAGTGAACATGCACATAAAGCAATATGGCTATGAGTGACAGTTGTGTGCATGGTAAATTGCATGGCTTTCACATGCCTGGGGTATTGGTAAACCACAACAGAACAATTCCATACTCACCAGCTTCAGGCTGCTGTCCAACATGCAGACTGGAGGGACCTAGGTAGTTGTGAGAGAGAAGTATTGTCAGCAGACTCACATGTGGCATTGGTACAGGATGGATGCAGCATGTCTGCACATTTACAGTACAACCCCCAATACTACACAATTTGCTGTCCTTCACCATAGATATGCACTTCTGTGCATTAGAAAACCCCATCCACAACTGCAATCTGAACTGACACATGCACATAGATACTCTACAATTACCAGTATGTCTGCTACACTAGTCTCATAATCTCCACTGGGGTCTTACCTGCATGCTTCTTGTCCATTATATGGGTGCCACCCACCTGCAGCATGTGGGGGCTCTGTACCCTGATATTGTACTAGGATGGGTACCCCAAGGTTGCCAAGGAGCTCCTTGTTGGGTGTCAGTGGGAACTGCATGGCTGGGTCCCCAACTGTGGCTGCGTGGTCCCTGGCCAAGGCAGCAGCCATTTGCCTGGCATGGCATATGAGGCTATTTGCACGATGCCGGACCTGCTCATGTGTACATGCATGCAGGCCAACATAGTTTACCCTGTGGACAAGGTTGTCCCACAGGCCAGTTCTCTCCTGCAGATGTTGCTGGCTCTAGCCAAACATTATGGCATGGTTCTGTAGTATGGCTTCTATGATTATATTTTTCCCAACCGATGAGAAAGTTGACCTTTGCTGATGCAACATTGCACCTGGGAGACATAAAAAGAGAAACACATCACAGTACCTCATACATTTGGCAACAGTATGTACAGAACCTGCACATCTGCATTGAATACCAGTAGCCACCACTCACAACCACACCATACCCATGTAATCTATCAGCACTGCATCAGCTTGCATTGCACTCCTGGTCTTGATGTGTAATATTCCCCCCAATGAGGGCCAGTTAACTGCATAATCCTCTATTCCTCATTCATGTCTGTGTAGATGGATGAAATTTGCTATCTTCCATGTGGATGGGGTGTGGATAGTGCCTAGGCTTGGTGTGACTACATTGTGTAATGAAGCTGGGAGCACATGCCTGAGTTTATGTAGGATGAAGACAGGGATGTTATCAGATCCCATGGATACTTATGTTTGTTGCCTTTCAGTAGGCAATATGTACCTCCTCACTGGTGATGAGGGGAGGGGTGTGGGTGCTCTGCATATATAGTGATGCTGAGCCAGGGGGTGATGTTTTCCCTAAACCTATCTGCAGCAGGTTGGCTATAGCTATGTTGTGTGTGTATGTGGTCTGAATGACCACCATTATAGGGTGGTTTGGTTTGTTTCCTCTGAGACGGTAAGAAGCTTCTCTGTGTGGAAGATTTTCAGTCCATAAATTTCTAGTTAATCACTGTATATTAATCAGCTCAGACAATAGTAGTAGAAGTAGCGAACATAAACTTGTCTTAAGTCAAAACAAAACAAAAAGTAATAATAGAAAATATATAATTGTACAGCATTACTAAGTATTCAAAAGTAATCCAAGCAAGGCGGGCAATCTGTTTCCAGTAAAAAATCCTGTCTGTGTACTTAACAAAGGATTTTCAACTGGAAACAGACTGCCTGCCTTGCTTGGATTACTTTCAAATACTTAGTAATGCTGTACAATTATATATTTTCTATTACTGTTTGTTTTGTTTTGACTTAAGACGAGTTTACATTCGCTACTTCTACTACTATTGCCTGATCTGATTAATATACAGTGATTAACTAGAAATATATGGACTGAAAATCTTCCACACAAAGAATTTTCTTACACTGTTTTGTTTTTGGACCCACTACACTTTAGTGGGTTGTTTTGAGACTTCGGGGATACCACGGAGATTACTTGTTTTTTCCTCTGAGAATGCAGACATATCTGAAGATAGCCTTGTGATTGGCCTTGGTGGATATGACCAATTTGTACTCATAGTTAGCCTTACAGTACTCCACCTGTGACCTTATATGCTTGATCAGACAAAGGCTGACGATGCCAAGTTGGTGCCTGCTCCTACTTTGCCCTGTACAGCCAATATAGGGACCAAGTCTGCAGTTTGTGTATTGCTGCTGTCCAGCAAAGGGAATTACTCTGCTTTGGTGGAAGCAGGTTTTACAAGTAAGGTATTGCTGAGTCCATACAGCTATGTAGCTGTTCATATAGCTGTTTGTAGTAGGCATGGACACAAAGTCATAACACAGTTGGACACCTCTCCCAACTTCAAACTGATAATCATGCTTATTGTAGTACCCATGGCTGAGTCAGGGCAATGCAACAACCAGTAGCTCTAGAAATGTCACTCTGTTGGATGCACAGTAACTAAGATTACACATGTGTACAACATGTACAGCTTATGCAACTGACATTTTGCATCCCATGTCTGTTGTTATGAGGCAGCCAGATACATCTACTCATACTGACATTTGCACAGGTAATACCTGATATACATTTTGGTTCTATGTCAGTATGGCACACTGCATTCACACTCTTGCTGCCCAGTCATCCCACTCAACCCATTAGAGCAGGACATCTGTAGGATGCCACACATACATGGGGGGGGAGCAATGGGACAAAATTAGTGACACTGTCTTAATATTGCTGTAACACACTTGAGTCATTCAGTAGCTCAGTAGCCTTTGCATTGACAGACATACCCTGGAGGATGTCCAACACTCATATGACAGGAAGAGAGGAGAAAGGCTAGGAGTGTGGTAGTGAGGATAAGAACTTTTAATGTTGGTAGTATGACTGGTATAGGGACAGAGCTAGCTGATATGATGGCCAGAGGAAGGTGGATATATTGTGTGTGCAAGAGACCAGATGGAAGGGGAGTACAGCTAGGTGTATCAGAGTCAGATCACAATTTTGCTATCAGGGTGTGGATGGGGGGGGGGAGGTGGAGGTTATCCTGAAGGAACAGTATGCCAAGAGCATTTTTGGAGGATGTCATGAGTGTCTGATAGAGTGATGCTTATGAAGCTGGAAATTGATGATGTAATGATAAATGTTGTTAGTGCATATGCTATGCAAGTTGTTTGTGCGATGGATGAGAAAGAGAAATATGAAGTCAGTTGGATGACATGGTGGTGACTGTACCTAAGGGTGAGAGAGTGGAGATTGCAGCAGATTTCAATAGCCATGTTGGTGAGGGGAACAGAGGGGATGAGGAGGGGATGGGTATGTATGGTGCTAAGCAAAGTATTGCAGACAGTGAGATGGTACTGAATTTTACAAAAAGGGTGGACATGGCTGTGGTGAATACGTACTATAACAAGAGGGAGGAGCATAGGATGACATACAAGAGTGGAGGGAGATGCACACAGGTGGAATATATCCAATGTAGGAGGGCCAGTTTGAAGGAGATTGGAGACTGTAAAGTGGTGACAGGGGGAAATGTAGTTAGGCAGCATAGACTGTTGGTCTGTAAGATGACAGTGATGATCAAAAAGAGGAGTCTGAGGGCAGCACCAAAGATCAAATGGTGGGTACTGGAAAAGGGTGATTGTGAGGTGGAGTTCAGGAAAGAGTTAAGACAGGCACTGGGTGGCAGTGATGATTTACCAAATATCTGGGTAAATACAGCAGAGCTAGTAAGGGAGACAGCTAGAAAGGTGCTTGGTGTGACATGAGGAGGATTAAGGAGTACAAGGACACCTAGTGGTGCACTGAGGAAGTACTGGAAAGTATACAGAGAAAGAGGTTGTGGATGAAGGAGTGGGATTGTCAGAGAGATGAGGAAAGTATATAGGAGTATAAGGAGATGAGGCGCATGGCAAAGAGAGAGGTGGCAAAGGCTAAGGATGAGGCATATGAAGACTTGTATGACAGGTTGGATACTAAGGAGGGAAGAAAGGACTTGTAACAGTTGACTAGACAGAGGAACTGAGCTAGGAAAGATGTGCAGCAGATAAGGATGATAAAGGATAATGAGGAAACGTACTCACAAATGAGGAGAATATGTTGAGCAGATGGACAGAGTACTCTGAGAGGCTGATAAATGAGAATAAGAGAGATGGTTGGATGATGTGAGTATGGTGAATCAGGAAGTGCAATGGCTTATCAAGGAGGAAGTAAGGATAGCTATGAAGAGGATGAATACTGGAAAGCCTGTTTGTCCACATGACATACCTGTGGTACCATGGAGATGTTTATGGGAAATGGTAGTGGTGATTTTAACAAGATTGTTTAATGATATCTTGGAAAGTGAGAGGTTGCATGTGGAGTGGAGAGAAAGTGTTTGTGTACTGTTTTAAGAATAAGGTTGATGTGCAGAGCTTAGTAACCACAGAGGGGATAACATTAATCAGTTGCAGCATGAAGTCATGGGAAAGAGTAATGGAAGCTAAGTTAATCAGGGAGGTGATGAGTACTGGTCAGCAGTATGTTTTCATGCCAGGAAAGAGCACTACAGATGCAATATTTGCTCTGAGAATGTTGATGGAGAAGTACAGTGAAGGTCGGGAGTTGCTTTTTGTCTTTCTGGACTTAGAGAAAGCATATGACAGGGTGCCTAGAGAAGAGTTGTGGTATTGTATGAGGAAGTCATGGGTGGCAGAGATATATATAAGACTCAAAAAAAAACTAAGGGTAATGCTGCTCAATGCCAGAAGTCTAAACCTCAAGATGCACGCACTCGAGGCTCTCCTCAGTATGGAGAATATCGATATCTGTGCAGTAACAGAAACCTGGTTCAAGGCTCCTGAGAGCACCCCAGCACTACCAGGTTATACCTCATACCATGCTTTTCAGCCCCAAAACTTGGACCGAACCACAAAAGGAGGGGTAGTATCCATATTCATCAAATATACCCACACCTCCAGGTTAGTGGCACTGCACAAAGCATCGGAGACCATCCATGTGCAACTAACAGTGGGCAAAACTGCCTTTCAGTTTGTAGCCTGCTACAGACCACCATCCCAAACTCAGGAACCCCACTCGGCTTTCCAGAGAACACTGGAAAATATGAAGGTCTCTCCAAACACCATCATATTGGGTGACTTCAACTACCCAAACATAGACTGGGAGCACTACTCAAGCCCCAACACCCTCTCCCAACGGTTCCTAGAATTTATAAACTCAAATGCTATGGAACAACTGGTCACCACTCCCACAAGAGGGGAAAACATATTGGACCTGATCATCACCAACATGGGGACTCTATGTTCCATACCAGAGGTATACCCCTCATTGGTAAGATCTGACCATAAATTAATCTCACTGGACATCCTTATCCCGTCCCCACCCCCAGCCAAGGAAATCACGGTGAAGAACTTCTCAAAAGCAAACTTCACACTTCTCAAAACCAAGGTGGAATCCTTCAAAGCCCCCAGGCCAGTGGAAAATATGGCCCAAACCACAGAATCCTTTACAAACGCATTCTATGGACACCTACAGGAATGCATGGATCGTGCTATCCCAAATAAAACCAAGACTCACTCCTCCAAAGGCAGGAGACCTGTCTGGTGGACCCCAGCCATAAACAAGCTATACAACAGAAGGAGGAAGCTACTACATGATAGAGCAAAATCCCAAAAAGGGAAGGCATCTCTGATCAGTACTAGCAAGAAACTACGATCCCTCATAAAATCATCTAAGGCCAGCTTCGAAAGAAAAATTGCACAAAACGCTAAAGATAATCTCAAGGCCTTCTTCAGTTATGTCAGGAACCTGGGTGGCAACTCCCAGATATGCTCTGAGTTAGTGCAAAATGACAAAAAATACACAGAACCCACAGACATTGCCAACATCCTGGCAGACAGGTTCAGTGCAAACTTCTCCCCCCAAAAGATCAAATGTCTATCCCAACAGAGTGTAGCCTCCCTGACATCACAGATGCACAGGTGAGAGCTGCCCTCTTCAAAGCAAAAAACACAGCATCAATGGGACCGGACGGTGTCCTGGGCTGAGTCTTACACAAGCTCCAAGAAGAACTGAACCCTCACATAAAGTCACTGTTCAATCTCAGCCTTACTACAGGATATGGCGTACAGCAACAGTGGTCCCACCCCACAAAGGTGGTACCAAAACGGACCCCAGAAACTATCGCCCTATAAGCCTGACTAGCCTGGTCTGCAAAGCTCTGGAGCGTATGATCATGGAACTCATAAACAATGACATTGGGAACCTCCAAACAATGGATCCCACCCAATTCGGCTTTGTTAAGGGCAGATCTTGCCTCTTGAACCTGGTCGACTTCTTTGAAACAGTCACCAAGGCAATAGATGAAGGGAAGGTAGTCCACACAGCCTACCTGGACCTCGCAAAAGCCTTTGGCACAATACCCCACTCGGGCATCATAAATAAGCTCACCAGTTTAAATATCAACCCCTATGTCACAAGATGGGTTGCAAACTGACTCAGGGATAGAACCCACATGGTCAGAATTGCAGGTGCCATGTCAGACTCTAAACCAGTTACAAGTGGCATCCCACAAGGCTCAATCCTGGGACCTCTCTTGTTCGGTATATATTTCTCGGAGTTACAGGCTAACACAGGAGGACTCTGGCTGACCAAGTTTGCAGATGACTGCAAACTGGGTGCCATAATTGACTCACCGACTGACACAAGCATCCTCCAAAAGGGTCTCACAGAGATGGATAACTGGTGCCAGAGCAATGGCCTAAAGCTAAATGCCAAAAAGTGCATAGTCATCCCCTTTGGGAAAAACAAAGTGCACACAAATTACCACATAGGTGGAAATCCATTAAGTATGGAAGAAGTAATTAGGGATTTGGGGACCCAAGTAGATAGCAATCTCTCCTTTGACAATCACATTGCCAAAGTGGTTAGAAAGACCTGTATAGCCCACCTTATCACGAAAGGGTTCACATCTAGATCAAGAGAGGTCATTGTGCCCCTCTACTCATCACTCATCAGGCCCATAATTGAATACAATGCCCCATTTGGGATGTACCTTACCCGACACCTGCAGCAACTGGAAAGACCCCAAAAGTACCTCACCAAGAGGATCAAGGGACTCAAACAGATGCCCTACATGGTTAGGCTCAGTTGCTTACCGCCTACTCAGAGGCGATCTGTGCCTGACGTATAAAGCCATGTCCAACCCAGATTTAATGGACATACTCCACCTCAGGAAATCCAAATCCCTTAGAGCTACATGCTCCAGAGAATTAAACCTCAGCACAGAAATAAATAGGACATGCTGGAGGGACAAATTCATATCCCAGAGGCTCCTCTCACTCTGGAACAAAATCCCAATCCATGTTAGGCAGAGCCCATCAATGACCCTCTTCAAGAGAAATCTTGACGAGTGGATGGGAGATCGTAGGTTTACCCCTGGGATCTCTTCTGTATCCCTACTAGACAGAGGCACAGTAAACAAACCTTAAAAGGGCTATCTTCTGTGACCTACTATACAGAGGCACAGTCAAGTAATCTAAAAGAGTGGTGAAAGCCAAACACACTCTGGCTAGGCTTATAAATGCTCTAGGGCAGATAGCCTAGTATCAACCTATGAACTTATGGTGTGACAGCAGTGAAGTCTGCGGTGGGAGTGATGGATGCATTTAAGATGGAGGTGGGATGACATCAGGTATCAGCTGTGAGCCCTTTCTTATTTGCAATGGTGATGGACAGGTTGACAGACAAAATCATACAGGAGTCCCCGTTGACTATGATGTTTGCAGATGACATTGTGATCTGTACTGAGAGTAAGGTACAGATTTAGGAGACCCTGCAGATGTGGAGATATGCTCTAGAGAATGAAGGTCAGCAGGACTAAGACAGAATATCTATGTGTGAATGAGAGGGAGGGTAGTTGGATGTTGAGGATGCAGGGAGTAGAGTTGGCAAAGGTGGATGAGGTTAAATGATTGGGATCAGCATTTCAGAGTAGTGACGACTGTGGAGGACAGGTGAAGAAGAGAGTACAGGCAAGATGGAGAGGGTGGAGAAGAGTGTCAGTACTGATTTGTGACAGACGAGTACCAGTAAATGTGAAAGGGAAGGTCTCCAAGAGGGTAGTGAGACCAGCTATGTTATATGGTTTGGAGACAGTGTCATTGACAAAAAGGCAAGAGTCAGAGCTGGATGTGGCAGAGTTACAGATGTTAGGATTTGCTCTGGTTGTGGGGAGGGTGGTGCTAGAAAAATATGTATTAACATATGTGTGCAATGCTTATTTTAATAAGGGAAGATTTAACACATTTTTATTCTATATGCAGCATTAGTTTTATTTGAGACTGCAAATGTGCTTTTCTGAAATTATGCTTTCTGACACTGCAAGATGCACTCTGACCTAGTTTGCTAGCACAGCAAAATACATGTTTATGCCTTGGAAATGTACTGGAAAGCAGGTGGTTTTCTGCTAGGTCAGGAAATTAAAAGGAGAATAATAATAATTTCTGTAGATCCATTCATTATAGACAATAAGCTCTGTTCGAGTTGATAAAAAAGTGCACAAGCTGCAAGATAGTTAGATATAAAGAACAATAAACTGCTTCAGAAATCTGTACTTGCATTGTGCTTAAATTAGCCATAGTACCTAGACTTGTGACATCACATAGCAAGAAAGTTATAATTGACCAGTGGTCATCAAGGCCATCCTGTTTACTGAAAAATCTTTTTTAAAACTTTGAAGAGTCAGCTAGAAGCATGAGAAAATATCTGTAAAATAACAAATTGTGAACTGGTGATCTGCTACGTCAGTCGTAGTGGGCAATGTCTTGAAAGAAAGGTATAATAACTGTGACACTTCCTGATTTAGCCAGACAAACTCTGTAACTGCATTTTTTGTCTCCTTGTGCAAGAATAAAGTTACCTGAACTGAACCTTATGCTTTTGGTCTTTTTAAAGTATTTTTCTCTAACATTTTTTGGTCCTTCGGGAGCCGGAAACCCTCATTTAGCCTGGGATCAGATGGGCCAGGTGGCATGAAACTGCGCAGGGAAGATACCACACCGGATCTTCTTCATTGAAAGACCTCCGACTGAATTGTTGTGCAAAAGAGGCCAGCCACTTTTCTGATCTACGACTGAAGGCGGGTTACATTTGAACAGTGAGTGACCAATCGTTGAGGCTCTGGTAAGGTGAATCTACTTTTTTCTGTTTTAAATCAGGGACTTGATTGTATTTGTTCTGTAATAATTTTTAAAATTCAGGGACAGAAATATTGCGATCTTGTCATAGATCAGGGAAACAGAATAAGTAGGCAGGTAGTCTGAAGAGACTGTAAACACTTAGTGGTACCGCATTAAAAACAAAAGGGTTACGTAACATTTAAAAAAAAAGGTTAGAACAAAATGGGTAATATGTGCACAAAAACAAAAAGACCCCAAAGCCCACCGTTAACCGAAGACGCAAAATATATGCAATCACAGCGCGCCGGCAACATTAAATATTATATTAAATGGGTTAATAAATATGAATCTGATGGGAAACTAGAAAGATCCCCGCTTATCAAACTTATTAGACAGTTAAAAAACGATTCTAAAGGTCGGGTTAAAAAACAGCGTAAACTAGGAGTTCCTCAGGCACACAGGTGGATTGAGGAAGCAAACCAAAGAGAACAAAAGAATAAAAATTCAAAAGCAATGTTTCTAGACAAAGAGGTTAATAACTTGGTTATAGCAACAGCCCCTCCACCCACTCGGGTTTCGGTTCCCTTACCGGAATATGAAGCAAAAGAACAAACTGACCCACCTCCGCGATATCCAGTTGTTCCTATAAAACCACTACAGTTTGTTAGAGATCCTATCAAGACTAGGTCTCAAACACGTAATTTAAAAGGGGATATTGAATTATATCAAATGAATGGAAATTCACGGGCTATGAGTGAAGAAGAGATATGCCCACTCATAGAAGTACCAAATCCTCAGGCAGGACAAGAAGGGCAGAACCCAACTCTCTTAGTATACAGACCGTGGACACCGGAAGACATCCGGAAAGCCACAGAGGGAATCCCCCATCCAAAAGTTAATTTTAGAAAGTTCTTAGAAGACTTACAGGGCATGAGGTTAAGTTATCACTTAAATGGAGAAGAAGTAGAAAAAGTAGTCAGACAAATAGTAGGTCCAGATTGGCACATGATCAGTGGCAACTGGAATCCTGTGACTCTGCACTTAGACCCCTCCCACATAGCAGCGCAGAACTAGACAACAGAGTGAAAGGTCTGACAGACCGAATTTCTGAGAAATGGAAGCCTAGGGCAGACTGGACTTGCATTAATCAATGCATCCAACAAGAAAGTGAAACTGTTGATAGATATTTTTCCAGATTATTGGAATGCTTTAATAATCATTGTGGAATGCAAGTGCCTGAAGATCAGGCACAAGATTCCCCATATGAGCAACAGTTAAAGAATGCATTTTTGAAAGGCAGTATTGCACCTATAAGTAGTTTTATTACTAAACACATGGTAGACCATCGTACAAGCAGATTACAATCACTGTTTGAATATGCTAGACATGCCGAGAGGCATTTTAACAACAAAAAGAAAAAGAAAGCCCAAGTATTTGCTGTAGAAGATGGAGAAGTTTACTCAGTACAGTCCAGACAAAAGGGCAAAAAGAATGCCCAGGGAAATAAACAATCTGATCAGCGATCAGAGGACTTTGAAGGGAGAAAGAAAAGAGGTGAGTGTTTTAAATGTGGGAAAAAAGGACACATGGCAAGGGATTGCAGGAAAAATAAGAAAGCAGCAGTGGAAGACAAAAACGATAAGGGTGAGGACTGACTATATGAAAGTCAGGAATCACTAGATAGGAATAATAGAGAAAAGACAAATGAGAATGTGATAGAAGGAACAGAGAATGTGATAATAGAGGAAGTGCAGGAAGCTACTGATAGTGAAGAAAATGAAATATTAGACCTAGCCTTACTGAGCTTAGAGCTCTATTTGGCTGACACAAAACCAGAAGTGACACTCCTGGTAGAAGGGAGGGAAGTCAAATTCTTGTGTGATTCAGGGGCATCACGGACCCTGGTACACCCCTCCAAACTACCAGAAAATTCAGAATCACATGACTTTATACTTGTAAAAGCAGCTAATGGACAGCTGTATCGGGAGCCTCTCTCCCATAACATTACAATAACAGATCCTGTTTCAGGATTAACCCAGAAAAGCAAAATTGTTGTTTCTGCAAAATGCCCAGTGAACCTTTTGGGCAGAGATCTTATGCAACTATTAGGCATAGCAGTAGTTCCAACCATGCAGGGTATGGAAGCACAGCGACAGACCAATACTTTTGCAGTGCAAATGGAAGGTGAGACATTTTACTGGTACAGCCAGGACTTAGTTACAACTGGCCCTGGAGCAGTGACTGAAGAGTTAATGAATGTAGCTATCAGTAAGTTCCCCTTCTTTGCATTGACATACAACACCTGTTGCACTGTACTCTGTATTATTGTAATACACCAGGACCTGACAAAGAATACGAACAAGAACTGTTTAAAAATAATGCAAACAGATTAGTACTGTGTAATTTGTACTGGGACACGAAAGGGAACAGTGTAGTTAGCTGTTCATTACCCCAGGAGTTCTTTTCACTTTACAAATCAAATCTAATACCGCATGTTAGTTTAACTAAAGAGGAAATTTTAAAATGGATAGACCTAGGAGAAAAAGTCACAAAATGGGAAAAACAGACAGAATCAGAACTGTCAGTACAGGGAATACAAAGACAGAAACTGAACTGGATAACACAAACACATCCAGCAGTAATCTTGCAGTCCAGCAAAGACAGCTGAGAAGCCCTCTTATTAGAAGAGGAAGAAAAAGCTTTGTTAGACATACCAGAAACTCTGTGCTCAACAGGAAAATCAGACGTAGGACTAATTTGCACAGCAGGACCAGTTACTATCACACCAAAGTCAGCATTCAGACCACAAAAGAGACAGTACCCCTTGAGAAAAGATGCAGAGGCAGGTATTAAACCTATCATAGCAGCTTTGCTTAAGAGGGGAATACTGGTGGAATCCCCCGATTCACCATGTAACACACCCTTATTCCCAGTTAGAAAAGCAAACGGAGAATGGCGTATGGTCCAAGATTTACAAGCTGTAAATGACGCAGTAATACCAAGAGCACTTATGGTGCCAGATCCACATACCTTGTTGAATGATTTAAAACCTCAACAGAAGTATTTTTCTGTGGTAGATATCAGCAATGCATTCTTTTCAATACCGATACACCCTGATAGCCAGTATTGGTTTGCATTTACATTTCAGGGGAAACGGTATACATATATGTGACTACCACAGGGTTGTAGTGAAAGTCCAACAATATTCTCACAATAAATAGCAAGTAATCTAGCTGGATTTATCCCACAGAAAGGTAGTCAAATTTTACTTTATGTTGATGACATCCTGCTGGCTACCCAGCAAGATTGTAAGGAAGATACTATAGCATTATTAAAATTCTTAGCAGTAGAAGGACACAAAGTAAGCAAAAATAAATTGCAGCTTTGGAGAAAACAAGTGAAATACCTTGGATATGTAATATTCAAAGATGGCAGAACACTAGATGAGAACAGAAAAGTAGCGATTTTACAAGCACCAAAACCCACAACCAAGAAGGAAATGATGTCCTTCCTGGGTACAACTAATTTCTGTCAGAGCTGGATCCCAAACTATGCTTTGAAATCTGCACCTCTAACCGACCTGATTTTCAAGAAGCCTATGGCAGCACAAGATTTAATACAATGGACACCAGAAGCAGAATTAACTTTCTGCAAGCTAAAACAATTAATAGCATCATCATTAGTTTTAGAATTACCAAATTATCACAAACATTTTTTCCAAACTGTAGATTGCAAGCAAGGTTATATGACATCAGTATTGACTCAACAACATGGGGACAAACAACGCCCTATTGCTTATTATTCATCACAACTGGACCCAGTGGCGAGGTCTCTACCCCACTGTGTACAAGCAGTAGTTGCAGATGCAATGGCAGTGCAGGCTTCGGCCTCAGTAGTGTTATTCCACCCTCTCACATTGAGAGTGCCTCATGCAGTCGCAATCATTTTACTGCAAGAAAAAATAGCATATCTTTCCCCTGCAAGGCATCTTTCTTGTATGACTATATTGCTGAGCCAACCTCACATGACAATTGAATGATGTACTACTTTGAATCCGTCTACCTTGCTCCCAACTCCTGTGGATGGCACACCCCATAACTGCCTGCAGGTAATTGAGCAAAAGACACTGCCTAGAAAAGACCTCATGGATGTTCCCTTGGATAATGCCGAGGTGACATATTACGTGGATGGCTCATGCAAAAGGAGTCCTACAGGACAGAACCTAACAGGTTATGCAGTAGTTTCTGACACTGAGATTATAGAAGTGAAACCTCTACCACATAACTTATCTGCACAAACAGCAGAGTTGATTGCCTTGACACGGGCAGGGTAAAAGTGTAAACATTTTTACAGATAGCCAGTATGCTTTCTCTACTGTACATGTTTTTGCACAACAGTGGAAGAATCGAGGAATGGTGACATCTACCGGCAAACCGATTAACCATGCACAGTTTATTTTAGATTTCTTAGCTTCTATTCAGTTGCCTCAGAAAGTAGCTATTTGTAAATGCTTAGCTCATACAAAACAACAAGATAGGATTTCAAAAGGCAATGCGAGAGCTGACACAGCTGCAAAGCAAGCAGCCTCAGAAGCATTTCTTTTGAACGAGGAATTACAACCTTCTGAGATTTTAGACTTAGAAATGTTGAAAACAATGCAGACACTTACTACACAGGCTGAAAAACAAAAATGGAAAAGACGAGGAGCAATTCTCAAGGAAGCACTGTACATCTCCAAAGAGGGAAAACCAATATTACCGTCTAATTTATTTAGATATGCAGCTTTGTTGAGCCATGGGCAGAGCCATGTCTCAACAGGGGGGATGGTACAGTTAGTGAATCGGGTGTTCGCTACGTATGGGTTTTCAAACTACACTAAAAAATTTTGCCTGTCATGTCACACTTGTAATAAACATCAAGCATAAGGGGCATTAAAGCCCAAGCAAGGGAGTTTCCCTACACCACCATATCCATTTCATACCATCTGTATGGATTTCATAGAATTGAACAAATGTGAAAACAAAAAGTACTGCCTTGTCATTGTGGATATGTTCTCCAAATGGGTGGAGGCCTTTCCGACTAGTAAACCAGATGCAGCCACTGTTGCAAAGACCCTAGTTAAAGAGATTATTCCTAGATTTGGCATACAGGAAAGGCTCTACAGTGACAATGGTACACATTTCGTTAATCAAACTATACAACAGCTAAGTCAGTATTTTGGGATTTCTTTAAAACATCACTGTGCATATCACCCTCAATATGCAGGGTTGGTAGAAAGGCACAATGGAGTCTTAAAGAATAAACTTAGGAAACTTATAACAGAAACACAGAAGAATTGGGTGTGCTGTTTGCCCCTGGCACTGTTGAGCATGAGAACTGTTCCGAATGCAAAAGGATTGACACCTTTCAAAAAGATTTTCGAAAGAGCTTATTATATACCTCAATGGAAACCTCTCATGCCTGCAGACCAGGAAGCAGATTGGACACTTGCAGACTACATGAGGAATATGCTAAATAACAAACATCTTTTACAGTTTAATTCTGTTTCAGATAAAGACCAAACTAACACCTCCAAAGTAGTAGTAGCCCCAGGCACTTGGGTCTGGGTGAAGACAATCAAAAAGAAGAATTGGACGACACCAAAGTGGGAAGGTCCGTATCAAGTACTGCTGAACATGCCCACAGCAGTCAAGATTGTGGAACGATCATCTTGGATTCATTTGACACACTGTAAACTAGTCAAAAACTTTGAACTTGATAAAACTCTTGTTAACACACAGCAGCAATAAAAATGACGACAAGACCTAGAGACAATAGGAATACTGAACGATTTCAGCAGTATATTCAGCAGTGTTGCATAATCATCTTAGTAACTGCATTAGTGACAATGTTCTTTTTGCTGTGGCTTTTGCTGTGGCCTTTCTTTTCTTCAGCCACACCAGCTAGACTGAATAAAGGTGATTCAACATTCATAGACTAGCATCCGAACTTTAACACTTACCAAGCAATTAAATATGTGTATGCTGAGACTTTTAATGTTTCAAATTGTTGGATTTGCACAGCTATACCAACAGCATACGGGGGATTATTGATGGCTGCTGTCCCCCTAGGGGTCAATGAGACCTGGGAAAACTTGATTTTTGAGACTACACCTGTGAAATCTAGAGACAAAATTGCATTATTTCTGCCTGTTACACAAACAGGAATCGTATGCTTTTTCAAGAATGACACCATTCAAGTAGGTTGGAGTAGATGTAATGTTACTATCTCTTATAAATGTTATATTAAACCTAAAAATGCCAAAAATACAGAAACAATTTGTGATGCATATTATGACTCATACTTTGAGTCCTTACATAAAACTGTTAATGATATACAACATAATCCTATTCTTTTAAAGCAACTGACTATTATAGATAAGAAAATGTTTCATGCAGGGAAGGTGTATATTAATACTAAGGTAGAAAACTGTTATTTCATATGTGGGAAAAAGGCATACAAATGGTTGGCTGAGAGTTGTTTTTTGGGTTACCTGGTCCCGGCCATACGACACACTACAGCGTTGCCTCATGGGAGAATTTGAAACGTCAGAGATGTCGTGAAGAAACCTGAAAATCCAATCAAGAAACCTGAGAATCCAGTGGGACAGATCATAACAGGCTGGAGGAACCATAACTCCATGGAAGACAAAAGTAAATTAGCACACATGGACTTGAGTGACACTATCATATCCTGGGCTGGCATAGCCCCTGCATATGGTGCAGTTAAATCAATTTGGGAACTGAGAAAGCTATCCAAACTTCTCGAGGTCATGAGCAATGCAACTTTTTCTGCTCTTGAATTAATGACTGATGAACTGAATGCAATGAGAACTGTGGTGCTTCAAAAACGCATGGCTCTTGACTTCACCCTAGCGGCGAGAGGTGGTACGTGCGCTTTAATCAAAGACGAGTGCTGTTCGTTCATTCCCGACAATAAGCACGAAATTAATGACCATTTGGAAGTGATCCAACAAGTGCCAGACATGACCAGGCCAGGCCCAAACCCACTGATGGACTTTTTCCAGAATTTGTTTGGGGGGTGGGGTTCCATCCTAATGAACATCCTAATTGCCATTTGTGTGGGATTACTATTGTTAGGAGCATGCATTTGCTGTGGAATTCCCTGCATGAAAAAATTAATCAAAGATTTTATAGACATGTCAGTTTCTGAGACTTTGTATCAAAGTACTGAAATTGAAGAACTGTTGAAAAAGGAAACACTTTCATAAGTTTAAACTGAATGACTCTCTTAGCTGCAAATCCTCAAAGGAAGAGGTTAGGAGAAGAAAATAAACTGTTTATGCTTCTGAAATAGGAAAAAAAGTATTAACAGGGGGGAAATGTTAGAAAAATATGTATTAACATATGTGTGCAATGCTTATTTTAATAAGGGAAGATTTAACACATTTTTATTCTATATGCAGCATTAGTTTTATTTGAGACTGCAAATATGCTTTTCTGAAATTATGCTTTCTGGCACTGCAAGATGCACTCTGACCTAGTTTGCTAGCACAGCAAAATACATGTTTATGCTTGGAAATGTACAGGAAAACAGGTGATTTTCTGCTAGGTCAGGAAATTAAAAGGAGAATAATAATAATTTCTGTAGATCCATTCATTATAGACAGTAAGCTCTGTTCGAGTTGATGAAAAAGTGCACAAGCTGCAAGATAGTTAGATATAAAAAACAATAAACTGCTTCAGAAATCTGTGCTTGCATTGTGCTTAAATTAGCCATAGTACCTAGACTTGTAACATCACATAGTAAGAAAGTTATAATTGACCAGTGGTCATCAAGGTCATCCTATTTACTGAAAAATCTTTTTTAAAACTTTGAAGAGTCAGCTAGAAGCATGAGAAAATATCTGTAAAATAACAAATTGTGAACTGGTGATCTGCTACGTCAGTCGTAGTGGGCAATGTCTTGAAAGACAGGTATAATAACTGTGACACTTCCTGATTTAGCCAGACAAACTCTGTAACTGCATTTTTTGTCTCCTTGCGCAAGAATAAAGTTACCTGAACTGAATCTTATGCGTTTGGTCTTTTTAAAGTATTTTTCTCTAACAGGTGGGCAGGATTAGCAATGTTTGT